>NW_010533706.1:0-4706 GCF_000687285.1 Phaethon lepturus
CAGAGACAGCGTGTGATGAACCGACCAGAACCCCCATTCCCAGTCCCCCTGTGCCACTGTGGGGCAGGATGGAGGGGAAATCGGGAGTGAAGTTAGGCCCAGGAAGAAGGTGTGGGTATGGAGTAGGAAGGAAGATGTTTTAAGGTTTGTTTTCATTTCTCATTATCCTACTCTGATTTTGATTGGCAATAAATTAATCTAATTTCCACAAGTTGAGTCTGTTTTGCCCGTGAAAATATTTGCTGAATGATCTCTCCCTGTCCTTGTCTTGAGCCATAAGCTTCTCATTGTATTTTCTCTCCCCTCTCCCCCAGCCGAGAAGGGGAGCGATAGAGCAGCTTTGGTGGGCACCTTGCATCCATCCAGGGTCAACTCACCACGCAATGCAATAACCATGGATTTATGTGTAAGGCTTTTAGTGGTTTTGATCCCAGGTTATCTGAGGAAACCGATGTTTAAAGATTAGACAGGGTTTTTTTTCATTTTATTCTGAATTGTGTCATGACAGTACACAGTTGAAGTTGTTATTTACTATTAGACTATGCATACTCATTAATTACGTTGACTAATTTATTTTAAAATGTATTATTCTTATTTATAGTATATATAATATATAATAGTATAAATACTATTAATATTTATTATAATAAAACAATTCATTATTGTAATGATAGTCTGTGGGACAGGTTAGCTGTGGTCCTTAGCATCCAAATAAGTGTTCATGTTCTTTCTGAGGAAAAATATAAATTTCAAAAACGTATTCCAATCTTTATATATTTTTCACAGAAGAAATATCTGTCAGTGGTCACATCTGCTAAGAATCAAGAATAACTTTTGAGTTTCAGATTCAACAAAATTGGTTACATTGCCACTTGGTATTGCAACTAATTTCAATATAACAAAACACAAGCAGCTTCATCTCTTTATACTTCAGTTTTCCTCACTTGTAAAGAAGGGATATTAAAGCTTTTCTGCAAGAGGTGTGAAATAACTTTCTTTAACAGGACCCATGGAAATACTTAGATGACTGAAAACTGCTTATTCAAATCACACTCCTGTAGATGGAAATCCATGCGCAGTCTAAACTTCTTTAAACAAAGTAATTCGGCACTCAGAGGACTTCTGAATACATAGAATGAACTACAAGGCCACAAAATAGTAGAAATGACCTACAGTCAAAATTGTTCACAATTCTGAGTAAACACTGAGAAAATAATTCATATTTAGGGAACAGCAAAACTGTCTTCTCCTGGACACAAAGGGAAATAACAAACCAAGACAGTAATAAGGGAAACTGTCTAGATAGTCTGAAATATAACAGTAGATTAATAAAAGTATGGGCTGAAAGGTGAAGCTTGTAGGAAACCAGTCTTACCACTGTCACCAACAGAGGAAACACTCTAAGGAAGAACTAAAGAATCTGAAGAAACCAAAACATCAGCTGGGTTATTCAGTAGAATTTCCATGACGATTTAGGATTGTGTGGATGTGTTCACCAGATATAATCTGTGTTTCTAAGATTTATAATATTGTCTGTGTCTGATGTCCTTTACCCTTTTCTGGTGGCATATTTATGATTTTTTTTGTGTTTTGTGTTTTGTTTTAAAGATGTGCTGGTTTTGGTTATGGTAGCATTAATTTTCTTGATGGTATGTAGTATGGGGCTATGTCTTGGATTTGTTCTGAAAAAGTGGTGATAATACAGAGTTGTTTTTTATTATTGCTGAGCAGCGCTTACACAGAGTCAAGGCCTTTCCTGCTTCACACACCACCACACCAGCGAGTAAGCTGGGGGTGCACGAGAAGTAGGGAGGGGACACAGCCAGGACAGCTGTCCCCAACTGACCAAAGGAATATTCCATACCATATGACGTCATGCTCAGCAACAAAAAAGCTGAGTGAAGAAGGGGGAAGGAGGGGACATTTGGAGTTACAGTGTTTGTCTTCCCAAGTAACCATTACACGTTATGAAGCCCTGCTTTCCTGGAAATGGCTGAACAGTTGCCTGTTGATGGGAAATAGTGAATAAATTCCATATTTTGCTTTGCTTTTGTACACAGCTTTTGCTTTACCTCTGAAAACTGTCTTTATCTCAACCCATGCCCCATCACACTGCAGGGAAAGTGAGTGAGCAGCTATGTGATGCTTTGTTGCCAGCTGGAGTTAAACCATGACAGTGTGAAATTATGAAAGTCTTGCTATGAAGCTGTCTGAATAGCTAGTTGTGATTGCAAGGTGATAAACTGAGTGCCAATATCCAAATGTGTCAGAAAATGACCTCTGTGCCTGAGGTCTTCCCATACAGTAGAATCTATATGCATGCAAGTAAACATGCTAACCACCAAAACACAGGGCCCTTATTTCAGAATTAACGTGTTAATTTTCAAAAGCTCACTAGCTCACATGTTTCTCTGACTCCTCCTGTAACCCCCCCATCTGCTGCACACATGAAACATCATCGTACTGCATCACTACCGGCACTCAGCACAGACATGAGCGGTCTCTGATGACCAATTTGTGCCACATCATGCTGCCTGTGACTTATGTAGGTGTGACACAGGGTGCTAAGGCTCCCAGTCTTGCTTTTTGTGCTCCTGCCAGAAAACCTTTAATGACATATGAGTCCTGAAGATGGAGATCTCTGTTCCTCCGGGCTAGGGCCAATAGTGCCATCATTTAGCAGAAGTTCAGTCTTGCATGATAAGGAGCCTGTTTCTGTCACATAGTGTTGCAGAGGAGTCAGAATCACAGAATGGTGGAGGCTGGAAGGAACCTCTGGAAGTCGCCTGGTTGAACCCCTTGCTCAAGCAGGGCCACCTAGAGCAGCTTGCCCAGGAGCGTGCCCAGACAGCTTTTGAATATAACTGAAGACAGAGACTCCACAACCTCTCTGGGCAACCTGTGTTCAGTCACCATCACAGTGAAAAAGTGTTCCCTGATGTTCAGACAGAGCCTTCTGTGTTTCAGGTTCAAGATCATTGCCTTTGGTCCTGGCATTGAGCACCACTGAAAAGAGCCTGGCTCCATCTTTATCATGACTTGGTGGTTTAGGCCACTTAAAGAATCACTGCCAAAGATATTAGAAAGTAAATTATTTTAATATAAATTTGTAAAAAGTGCAACTTAACAGAATTTGATGGCAAGGTCCACTCCATTACTTATTCAATATGGAAAAAGAGAAACCAAATTACAGTTAGGTTGCAGTGATTTACACATGGATCAGGAGGAATGATATACACAGAGTCAGGGAAATCAAATCAGGTTAATCTGACTTATGTGTAGACTGAGAAGACAAAGTAAGGGAGATCCTCCTGTTGGGTCATGAGGTTCAGAGTGGATCGAAATCCACACCTAGTCCCAGACTTGCTCAACAGTTTATGACTAAAGTTAGGTAAGGGAAGTTAAAGAATGCCATTCTGTTGAGTCACGAGGCTCAGAGTGGACCTCCTTGCTTTCTAAACTCCTTCTCAGAGAGGAGTCCAGGTGCGGCTGAATCCACTCCTAGTCCCAGACTTGTTCAACAGTTCATGACTAAATGAATAGAGTATTGGAGATTGTGGAGTGGCAATATAGTCTATGATTTTATGCTTGGTGTAACTTTAGGATGGCAACAATCTAATACAAAATAACAGCAATCAAATTCCCTATTGAGGTAAATCACCGTATTAAATTGTACTATTTCCTAAATAAAACTTAGCAGCATAATCAATCTAAAAACTTACTAAGATTCTTTCAATCACACATACACACAGACATAAAGAGATAGAGACATATAAAGAGATGCAAGGAAAAGAGATAGATATAGAAATATATACATATATATGTACAAAGGTACCTATTAAAAGTTTGCCTTGAATTCAATGAAATACTCGCATTTAATACTTTGCATCTCTCAATGGGTGAAGAGTTGAGCTTCAACAGGGGTTTCAGCCCATGTTTGTGCCAGCCTCTGAGTTGATTGTGAACTTGAGGGTTCACGAGCTCTGAGAGGTGTCCCACTCAAAGGGAGGTACTGGTCACAGCCTGCTGCGGACCAGAAGGGCTCAAAGGCTCTCACCAGGGACTGCTATTTATAGGATTGGGAGATTATTTGCTTTAGGCATCAGTGAATTTCCATCCTGACCACAATCCAGGCAAGTGACTGCCCAAGTTTCCAGTAGCACCACTACCGGCTGTTCCAGGATTGTCAGGAGATAATTAATTAGTTCTTTTCTTGTTCCTTACCTTGTTCAGGTCACTGCGTTCCTGATATAGTCAGTGCCATTCTGCTCCTTAGATACACAAGAGTGCTTGGTACGGTTGAGGGGCTCTCAACTGCCAAATTCTTTGTTTGGAGGCCAAAGCTTATCAGGCAACTGAATTCCTCAGGTTGCAGAGCAGCCCAGGTGCAAGGCAAGGTAAGGGGGGATATACAACCACAATCTTTTCTGTACCCTCCCTTCAGGTATTTCTACACATTCATAAGATCCACCTGAGTCCTTTAGGTATGACCAATAAACTCCTAAAATGAAAGAAAGCTCAGAGGAGATGGGCAAGGATGATGAGCCCTTGAAGTCCAGGAAATAATGTAGGGTGTGACTGACCACAGCTGTTGCAAAGAAGCTGAATTTTTCTCAATACAAAGGGTACTGGAGGGTGGTCTTTCTTTCAGATAAACAGCTATGATAGTTGAGTGGGCCTATATAAATTTATATATTATATATTAT
>NW_010533707.1:0-6706 GCF_000687285.1 Phaethon lepturus
TATATGTTAATAAAATATATAAAATGCGTAATTTATATATGTTTTAATATATATATTTTAGCTTTATTAGTGCCCCAGAGCACACTAGGAAGATGCAGTGGAGGTGACTGACTGGGGCTGAGTGGATGCAAGGAAAAAGGACACAAAATGTAAGATTCCCTGTTAAATGAGAAAAGTTGGAGGCAATTAGATTTTTTTTAATTCTCTAGGCTTCTAGGATACCATTGCCATGTAGAGGCAGGGTGCCAGGGCAGAACTTAAGACATTTGCTGGTGTACAAGTGTTCGTGAAGTTGTCCTGTGCTTTCTTGCCTGCCTGGAGCTGGTAGTGTCCATGAGATGGGACTGGAGGCATCTTCACAGGTGGCTGCGAATCCTGTGTCTGGTCTTGTCCTGTCATGAGGAAATGCCAATTTAAAAGAAAAAAAGAAAAAAATAAGGGGAGGTGGACAGGAGAAAGCTGTAGGTGGGCTGGACAAAGGGCTGCAGAGGGTATGTAACAACATTTGATCCCTTTTTTGGGGACAAAACCGTTCACCAGGCATCTGAACACCTACTACGATTTGGGCGTGTGTTAAAAGTCCCCTTTAAATTAAAGCTTTTCCCAAAGAGGATGCTTTGCAAAGAGTTGCTTTGCAGCACTTGCATGTAAAACAGCTTAGAAAAAGGCAAGTGATTAAAATTCATATGTGACAGCCACTAATTTTTCCGGTGACCGGCTCTTTAGAAACTCCCTGCATACCCAGTGTGAGACTTAGCACACTTGGTTCATTGAAACAATATTGTTTTAGGCAAAATACACAGCATGGAGCTAATTTGCTCCAAGTGCTGCTACCAGAGGTGGTGGAGTCGAGTGTTGGAAGGATGGATCATTTAGTGATTGCTGAGAGCTGAGGCTGTGGGGTTTGAAGTGGTTCGTGCTTTGGGACACATACAGTCTGCAGGGCAATGCAACCACCTCCTCCTCTGGTCTTGCTGTCTGTCATCCTGACACTACCTGGTGAGGTTGGTGCCTTTTACTCCTTTGGGTGCTGCAGAAGGCGTTTGTGCTCCTGAAAGGGCAGTAAAAGCTTTGGGGGAACATCCAGGATCCCTCAGAGAGCCAGCACAGCCACCGGTGCCCTGGCTGATTGCTTTTTGCTTTTCTTAGAGGAACAAAAGATCCCTTGTGTGCCCAAACCCCATCGGTGGCGCGAATTTCGTTGTGTGTCATCATTCTGGGCAGAAGCCTGGAGTCTAGCAAAAATTCCCCTTGAAACTTGATTTCTGCTGAAGTCAGCCAGACCAGCAGCTTTCCATGCATGAGCAGGGATTGTTTCTCACTTCTCCCCCTGACCCACGTTCCTCTCGATGAACGCGTCCCGTCAGTTGTTGCCAGCTCCATGGAGGTGACCCAGGTTTGCACGGTGACAGTGCAACACCAACTTCCCATTCCCAGCTTTTGAGGGATTTAGGTAAAGGTTAGATGTTCCCCTTCGTGTCTGCAGCCCCATTTTTCTTCTCCCCAGCTATCCTCGGCCAGCTTGGCTTGATGGTGTGGTCACTGTGTCGTCTCCAGATGCTGAGCTGAAGCTATTGGGAAAATCACTGCAGCGTGCTATAGTAGTGAACATAGTTGTGTGGCTTTTGTGTCTTTGGTCCCTACCTCTTCCTTTTGTGCCGGTTGGGTTCATTCTGGGCACAGGCCAGGACTTGCTAGGCTGAGTAAGGTTTCTTAAGGCCTTTTTAAAAAAATAAATCATGCATTATACTTAATAAAATGCAAAACTGAACAGCACTAGGTGACAGAGGTCTGTGGTGTGAATAGCGTAGCTGTGGATGATGGGGCAGGAGAATGAGCCCTCCAAAGGCTGTCAATCATCTTTCAAAAATGGGGGGCAAGTAGTGAGGTGGTCTTTGCTCAAATCGTAAATCAAACGGCAAAAGCACTGTAAACCCCTTGCTGGATAGTCTGTGTGTTTTCCAGCTGGTACATCTGGATCTCGCCGTGATAGCAACATCATATGACATATGTAGACTTCTTAAGCGGCGTGACATGTCAGCAGTCCATGTCAGCTAATAAAATAAGCGCAATGTTCAAATCTTACAGTGAAAAAGATCTCGGGTAGTAAAGGACTTGCAAAAGCCTCCTAAGAAGGGTGTGGACAGGGTGAAGTGCCATGCTCTTTATTCGTTTGTGCATCCATCAGGCTGATGCTTTCGCAGGCGCGTAGTGTCTGCAAAGCTGTTCCTCCTGGCCAGGCAAAAATATCTTGATCTGATCCACGTATAACTCTGCTAAATCAGAAATACCGAACATTTTAATGTTCTGCCAGGAGCATGAAAGGGCCCTGCAGACCTTAACTGACCCTTGCAACGTTGGTGGGAAAACAAGTGTTCTGGTAACCTGTTGGTTAGACTGGAGTTTCCTCCTTCCCAGCATGAGGATCTCCTCGCAGCATTGTCAATAGTTCTTGCAGAAGAAATAAAATGAGGAATGTGAGAGTGATTCGGTGGATGAGTTGAGCTTCTGTGTATCTGCAGCTCAGGTCTCATGTGTGGCTCCGTTGATGCCAGATAAGCCCCGATGTCTGCGATTCAAACCAGGGTCAGCATCTACTGTGTCATTCCTAAATTACAAGTTGTATGGAAATAATCTGTGTCTTGCAGAGATACAGGTGCCGGTGGGACTGTGCATGGCCACAACCGTGCTCTCTTCTGCTGTGGGGTGCAAGGCTGGAGCTGGAAAAGAGCAGAAATTGCGGCACCGATAGAGGCAGGGAGGGGTATGGGCACGGTGGGGGATGTCTTTTGAGAGCACTTCAAATCTACAAGGGGATTTAAAACCATACAATGAGAGAGTGGGTGGGAGGGTGTCAAAAGAGAGATTAACCCCTGACAGAGATACAAGAGGAATCAGACTGGCACAGTAAATAAGCCTGAATGCTGCGTTACATTAAAGGCGGGGAAGGGTTTAAGTCTCCTGGTGAATGAGGCTGGGTTGGGGGTTTGCAGCAAGCTGCGGGGCTGATCTGTGCTGCGGCTCAGCAGGGCTTTGCAGCAGGTACAGTCTCAAAACTAAAGCTCTAGAATCAAAAACACTCAATAGGCTTGAATTTAGGAAGGCGAGAAACCGAGGGGGATCTCCTATTTTTAGAGGTAAACGTGGGATAGGGAGGAGGAGAGAAGGTTTTGGAAGAGGTATCCTGTAAACGTGCCGGTGCTGGTATTAGACCTCAGGGTTTGCAAAAGCAGCTGGGGGCAACTTCTCCAGAGGTGATATAAAGAAAAAAAATAAATGGGAGAGACTCCAGGTAACATTTTGCAAGGGCTGGAGGATAGACATTCCAGTCTTACTTGCCCTGCTATGGGAGATGACAGAGATGCTCTGAGGATGTGGCCAACTAGGTGGTGGGTTTATTTGTTTTTTTTTAGTTTCCCCCCTTTTTTCTTTTTTTTTTTTTTTGGCAATTTGGAATGAGAATGGTGCTATTTGCTAGCAACTTTAATCATAAATGAGACATCTCTTATAGAAAAATCATAAATACTCATAATGGGACAGCACTGGCATGGGAGAGCTTAAGGTACAGAAAGGTCAGTGCCTCACCAAGAGTAACGATTGTGCCTGTGAAATACCACCAACTTGGAAGGAGTCATAATAGGCTACATCAGACACATAACTACTGCTGTGATGCAGGAGAACTGTTTGAGCTCTGAGGTGTGAAAATGAGAGTCATAATTACATCAGAGCACAAAGACTTGCGATTGCCCTTGCCTGCCTCCCAGCCACTGCTTGCCATCCCACATCCTCACTGAGGTTCTGGAGACCTCAGGATGGAAAACCCAGAGAATGCACCCAAAAGTCAATGGTCCCCTTGATTTCTGAAAATCTCTTTCTGGGGTTTTCCTAATGTATATCAACTGTAATTAATTAGATTGTAGTGTAGGAGTTTTACCAGCATCAGTTGGTGCTGGTAAAACCAGCATGACGGTTGAGGTGATGAAGTCTGTAAGAAGGATGTTCTTTCTGGGACTGCCATGGGGTGGAAGAACAACTGACTTGTCCTGGTGCCTGCAGACCTCAACCGCTGGGGTAGCATCATGCAAGCTTGGGGAGCTGAAAGCCGGCGTGATTCTTGCCCCCGTGTGATCCTTTTTAGGAGGATGCAGCACGAGGCCTCCTCCATCTACAGGGCTGCAGTGCTCCACAGGGGCCAGCTCCTCGTGGGAGGCTTGGGTTGGAGCCAGGGATGTTCTGTGGTGAGATCCCAGCGCAGGAAAGAGCATCGGGGTGCCAGAGAGCTGATAAAATTGGCTGGGTGCATGTGTTGCTCTCATTAGAAACAGCGCACAAAGGAATTGCTGACCTCGTTTTAGTGTGGCCGAGGAGCTTGTGTTCTTCTCCAGCGGGGTATGCAAAGTATAAATCCTGGGAGAAGGTCATCCTTCCTGCCTGCCCTCAGGAATTGGTGGAAAGACTGGAGACAGCTCAGCATTTTGCAGAAACATTGAGCACGCAGGATTTTCCTTGCTACTGAAGGGGCATTTCCAGCTGGCTGCACAAAGCAGTCCGGGGAGAAAGTAGCTTAATGAGCCAGGACCAGTGGGACTCCCAGTGCCCTTGCAGGAGGAGTAACTGGTTTGCTGGAGCATCGCATAAAAGCGCTCTGACCTCTGCAAAGACATCTTAATTGCACCGTGATATTTGATCTCAGCGTTAGAAATGTCGGATTGATATGCCTGTTAAATAGTGTTGCACAGAGGGAAGGTAAGGCTTTGTGCCGCTGGTGACCGCTGCAGAAGATAAGGTTGATTTGCACGTTGCCCGTTCTTTAAGCACCATACGGCATGCTCATCCTTTCTTGTTCAGGGACAAACTGGTACTTCTAGGCTTTTTCCCAGCAACGGAGACATTCAAGCCTGTATTTTCTCTCTGACTCCTTGGTAAAACCCAGGTGTGTGTGAGCAAATTGGCTCCAAAGCTGCGCAGGATGAACCCCAACAGGTACATCGTGCCTGATGCATCTTCTTGAGTAAGACCCTGGATGGGCTGTGCATGACCAAACATCCCCTGGGGAGACTTGCAACAGCTGAGTGATGTTGTGCTAGGCTTTGGCGTTGCTGAAATGGGATATTGCTGTTTTCTTTCTCTAGTTTGTCGCGTTAAGATGCAATGTTACCCTTACAGTTGTGATGGTACCAGGGTGTGGAAGGGCTACAGAAACTATTGATGGTTCTGGCCAAAATGTATTTTGGAGCTGTGTTGTGGCCCATATGGGTGTAGGTTGTTGGTGAAAAATTGCATTCTTCTTCCCCACCAGTATAAGCTACTGTATGAAAAAAAAATTAAAATTAAAAAAAAAAAAGTCTGTATAGGGTAATCCATGCTATTTAGGAAAGGTGTGATGTAAAAAAAAGACGCAGATGAATATATAGCATGTGAAAAGCTGTCCTTATGTTGCTGCTGGCTTCAGCAGCTGCAGCATAAAACATACATTTAGAGCAAATGTTTGATAATACAAACAGAAAGCATGTCCTTAAACACTCTTGTTTGACTGGATGCTAAATAGTATCTTTTTGGGTTTCTCTGGGGGAAATACCCCAAAGTTGTGTTTTTATGTTTGTGTTGACTGATGATGCCAGGCGTGGTATTCTTAAAAAAACAAATTAAAGCCAATAAGTGAAACAAGCTGCCAGTGCTCTTGGCAGTGATACTGCTCCAAATTCCAGCTGTCCCACTGAAATGGGAATGATTCCTGGCTTTGGAGGTCGTTTCAGAGGTGGGTCTTGTCATAATGCTGCAACGCTCTGAGTTTTATCTTCATGGTGTGCAACTTCTGGTTATTCATTTGAAGGCAGCGTTAGAGAGTCTTGGTTTTTCATTGCTGTTGTTAGCACTTGGGGGGATGCAATCCAACAGTAGTTAAATTACTGCATTTTTATATATCACTAACAATGCAATGTAGTAGCGACACTCATTTTTAGCCTTCACAGCACTGTCAATATAGAAGTGTATTTGAGCCTGTTGTACATTGGGGCTTTATGGGTGTTCTTGTTGTGGTCAGGCTGAATTCGAACTACAAGACCTAAAGCATTTTTAATCTTCACGTTGCTTTATGAACACTAATCCTCCGAGCATCCTGAAAGAAGTAGGTTAAATATGATTTCCATGGTGGAGATGCAGAGAGACTCATTGACTTGTTCCACGACATGGAGAATTAGTGTCGGATCCGGGATTAGAGCTGGAGTGACCCCTGATAATTATTCACAGGCTCTGGCTCTGCCCTTGTTTTGCTTCGGATATTTTTCCCCTCTCAGAGGAGCCGTGTTTTTAGGGAAACTGGTTTTGTGCTCCCCGCTGAGGTCAAGGTGAAGTTGTGCCGTGGTTTGCTTAAGCTGCTGGTGCCAGTGATGATTTTCTGAAGAGATGACTCTGAAAACAATTCCTATAAGTTCTAGGTCCCTTCTTGTGGCTTTATATTTACTGCTTTAAAGAAAGCTGACACTGGAAAAATTCTGACTGTGATTTAGTTCTGGAGAAGATTTGGGGTCTATTTGTTGTGAAATACTGCTTTCAAGCAGTGTTGGTGAAGGCTAAGGATCTTGGGTGTATACAGGTGCACTGAGATGTCCCCTGCCTCTTCTTGACAGACAGAGGGGTGGTGGGAACCATCACTCTCCTTAGGTTCAACCCCTTTGCTATTCACAGAATCACAGAATCATTAAGG
>NW_010533708.1:0-19109 GCF_000687285.1 Phaethon lepturus
TTAATAATTATTAGATTGTATAAAAATTATCTGGAATTTCAGCTTAACAGCCATAAGTTCATCACAGGAACACCAGCAGTAAAAAAAAAAAAAAAAAAAATCAATTTATGAAAGGACAAACAAATGTATTTTACACTTCAAAAACAAAGTATCTGAATTTTTTTTTATGATTAGCAGTGAAACTAGAAAGATTTGGGGCTTAATCAGTTATAATTAAACAAGAGCAACAGCATTTTAAAGCCATTAGAGCATCTAACTCACAAACCTGCAGAAAAGATCAACCAACTGTAGAAGTTTTACACTAACTGAATCTTAAGATTTTCTATTATTTTGGAATTCAGTTACTTGGGCACTGAACAATGCCTGAGTGCAGCACAAGCACTGTCCCAAGTAGATAGGTAGAGGGGTGGGGGTAGGTGTCACAGCTGGGAACAGATTAGCAATTAATGTTTAGGGAAGGAAAAAACCCCAGAAAACTACAAATGCACAATTAAATTATAGCTATGATTACAATGGGACTACCATTTATGCTGAGAATACAATATAAAAGTAGCCTGATTACTTTTTAGCAAAAGTTTGAAATGGAGCAGAGTGAGCCTTTCAGCATGTGTTTTAGCTTTAGATAGAAGCTGCTTTCCATGCCTACAAACACAGAACTACTCTTCAAAATAATTGAATCAAATCAAAGTTCTGAAATGCATATTAACAGGGACATCCAGGAACTAATTAGTAACACTATTACTACATACCTACAAAAGTAATAAAAATGTCTTAACGCCAACAGACATGAAAGGAACCAGAGCTGTACTGGTTTTTTTGTGTGGCTTTCTGTTGTTGTTTTTTGTTTGGTTGTTTTTTCCCCTCAAATCACACATGCTTCCCTTGCCATAAATAGATACTAGAGATAACTTCCTCATGGTTTTTGATGAAAGCTACAACTATGTAACTGTACAACTGTAGACCTATTCCGTCAAAATTTGTCAAGTGCTGACATCAAATACTAATGTATGAAATATCAAAGAGATAATACTTAAAGGTTTAAAATGAAATTTTAAATAAATGTTTGCAGACACCAAATATTTGGTGTTTGCAAAGCTAGTATGATTCTTGTTAAGGAAATTATATATAAAGTACCTGTGCATAGAAAAGAAACCACTAAAGCTTAAAGATCTTATTTATTTAAATAAACATTAAAGCAAATACTGCAACCTAATTATGTAAGTTTTCATTTTTTGCTGCTTATCCATATATGAAGTTTTAGAAATGTGACATATCCAAGGAATGGTTTATTGCAGTATCAAAACCAGTTTTTTAAAGTGTCTTTCTTCAAAGGAAGTCTACATAATTTTTTTTTTTACATACCTGTGCAATTGTTCATCTTTATAGTTCCTTAGATTTACATTTGGCCACTAGAAAAACAGCAAATATAACATTATATGAAACTTGTACATCAGTCCTTAATTAGTCACTAAAATTTCCTCATTTCTACTATACCTAATAATTTACCTAATAATTAGAAGTGTAAGGTTTGTTTGCATCTTATGTTATCTAGAAAAAAACACCCTTACTTTATTGAAAAGCCCACAATTCCTCCTCCAAAAATTGTTCGATTTTTTCCTACAGGAGGACAAGGGAATGTCAGGCACATGCTATGTGTACAAGTCCACAATTCTAATGAAAACAGCAAACTATGACATGCTAATGAAAAATAAATAATTTTGCTCAGTTTCTTCCCTGCAAATAACAAACAAATTTTGATATGCATAATAGGGAAATAATTTTGTGTTGTTGTTTTCACTATTAACCAGATTTGTTTTAAAAATAATCATTATTTTGTTACAGGTCACTTGAATATTCCGTATTAAGATGGTATTTAAACTCCTCTGTTGATACTTTGTAAGATGTTTTAAACACATAGTCATAATGTTCTTTTCTGGATCTACCCTTTCTTCCTATTATATTTTCCTTTGTTTTTACAGCTATCTGTTGTCTCTATAGTTTCAGACGTATTTTTGTTGCTACTAGTAAGTATCTCCTTGGAAGGGATGGAAAAAAGTGCATCAAACATTTTCCCTTCTTACCTAAGTGATATAGTTCTCCACTTCCAATTGGTATACTAGTATTAAGCCATATAGTGCACTAGTTAATGATGAGTAAAAATGACTACGCTAGTAACATTGAACCCACAGTGCCACATAAAGTATGAAGTCCTACTATCAATGACAAAAACAATTCCTCCATCCTGACCACTGCCACTTTTGCTGCCTTTTTGGCAGCTTAGACAACAAGCTGAGCAAGTAAAAAAGGCAGTAAGGGACCACGTGAGATGCAAGTAGTGAAGTGGCTGGAAAGCTGATGCTCCACAGCTGTAAAGGCTGCGACAGAAACACACGGGACTTGAGTAGCCACGTGGAACAGTGAAGTCCAAACAGTGGAATCTGGACTCTGCTCAGGGATGGAGGGGGACTAAAGGTGAACCACTTCAATAACGTTATCTTAGTTTACACTAGCGTTGTGCAGTTTAACACAGGAACAGAAGTGGTTAGGATTAAACCAGAAAACACAGAAACTTGTCATTCTAAAAGACAGAAGTCCCTGCTTTTGAGACATCGGCAACTGTTTGACAGGGCAGTAGAAAACATAGTTGGGGAGGTCTGAGGTAGAAGGGAAGCTAACAGTTTGACCTAAATTTTTGATTAAAAAAACCCCACCAGAACACCTTAGTCGTCAACCATGTAAAGCTTCCATTGTCAAAGTACTACACAGACTAAAGAAACAGTGGGATTCTGAAAAATAGTTTCGTGATAATATCTTTATACTGAATCAAAGCCAAAACCATCCACAATTAATAATCATAGCTATCTAGTAATGCAGTAAATCTACTAATTGCAGTAAATAGTCTGTAAGCAGTGACACTTGGTGGAGCAAAGCTACTGTCATATACGTATTCAAGTCTTTATATCAGATTCTTGCTCTTTCAAGTTTACCAGTTCTTGAGAAAAATGCACAGAAATATTTAGTTTCTTTTATTTTTTAAAAATATCATCTTGATTATCATTGTCACCATTAATGCTTTTTTGTACTTTCACCATCTTTATAACAACACAGTAAAGAAGACAGTAAGAAAATGTTACTTGCAGGTAACAACATAAGGATAGCTTTGATGTACAGAATGACAGGAACTATTTTGGTTTCAGGACTATACTTAGTACTCAGAAAGTTTTCATACTCAAAGAAAGTTAAGTTTTCTGCTTAAAAAAGTGGCAGCCTCTTAAAAGCTGCGCATTAAATACATTTAAGATAATGTCCTCCTTGTCAGAAGTATTTTCAGAAACATGGGGGACAGACTTTCTAGCAAGGCCTGTTGCAATAGGACAAGGGGTCATGGTTTTAAACTAAAAGAAGGCAGATTTAGACTATATACAAAGAAGAAATTTTTCACACTGAGGATGGTGAAACACTGGCACAGGTTGCCCAGAGAGGTGGTAGATGCCTCATCTCTGGAAGCATTCAACGTCAGGTTGGACGGGGCTCTGAGCAACCTGATCTAGTTGAAGCTGCCCCTGCTGATTGCAGGGGGGTTGGACTAGATGGCCTTTAGAGGTCCCTTCCAACCCAAACTATTCTATAATTCTATGAAATTAATTTTATAATGAACTTCATGCTATGGGCATATTTATATTGGTTTGAAACATACAGTGAGATTGCATACTGATGAAGTTTTCATATGCGGCTCAATCTAAGCATCTGAAGTTCCATCTATAACCTACCTCCAGCCTTAACCTTCAGCTCATGTTATACTAAAAAAAAATCTGCTATAAAATTGAATAAGGTAGTAACCCTGTGTAGTTTGGACTGACATCTAAAGCACTAGCAACTTTTAAGTCATTACAGTAAATTCTGTAAAATCTATTTCTATACAAATAAAGTTATATAAAATTTAATACATGCTTATTAAGAAATTTTTGAATTTAACAGTAGTGTATTTTTGCATATAGTTTAAGGTACTCTTAGTACACAAAGAGCCTATATAAGCACTGATTAAACCCATAAGATCCTAATTTTCTGAAATGAAACAAATTATGGGATATAGTATGGAATTAGTATTAGAAATTCAATGCTCACATATGAAATGGGAGATTTTTTTCCCAAACAATTTCATAAAAATAATACGATGCCCTTTTTAAGCTCACCTTTAGTATGGTCCCTATTAGATTCCAATTCCAGTCAAGATTGTCTTTATGATTGAGAACCTGGCTGTCTCGAAGATTCATTATAAGTGCTTCTTCTGTATCCTGCGATACAGACATGAAAAACCACAGTAAATTTCCTTGCATAATTTTTTGCCATTTTGGCACATGATATACTTACTGTTTATGTAACAACCGTTAAAAGGGTTATGCTCCACAGTAATTTGTATTTGAAAATAAACTGCATGGTTATAGTACTGCATTAAGAATCTAACAGTAAGAGATCACATTCAATCCCAAAAAGCATTAAAAATTATTGTAATTTCACTCCTCAATTTCTAGAAATGCACTGTAGCATCCACAAGTACCTACAAGACAAATTAAATGAAAAAAAATACTAGAAAGAAATCACATAAATGGCTCTGCATTAGATGAGAGAATGAAGCTTGGGGGTTTGGATCTAAGTCTCCAAAATACCAAGTCAAATTCAGTTTTGAAAAAAAATCAATAATGGTAATACCTTTAAAATAAAGATGTCTTTCTGCACACGGTACTGGTCCCTCTTTTGGTGGGTTGAGATTGCTTTTTGAATAATATGATCCAAATGGAGGCTGTAAGGTTTAGGTCCTCTTTTCTTCATCTCATGAAAACGTTTTAAGCAATTGAGTGCAGCACTTGCTCGTCTAATAGAAAAAATACTATAATCAGTATTTGGCAACTGTTACCCAACAAAAAGCACTACTGCTATATCTTAAGTAAATAAACGCAGCTCAAGAAAGAATTGACCAACAGTTCTGAAGCAAATTAAAAAAAATAATTTTACTGATACAAGTTTTCAGTCTTGTATTGAAATTATACAGAAAATTATCTTGTAGAATTTCTATTACTGAAGAATGAGTCTTACTGATACCTTTTCTTCTACTCCACAATTAGTGGTGCCTATCGCAGTTCACAGAAGATACCGTAAAGCTGACAAAGTACTGTGAGATGTCACAGTAGATCAACGTTCTGCAGAAGTTGAGAGCTGAAGGGGCTTGCCTCAACTTTGACTAACAGCATTTCTTGTAAATTCTCTTCCCCCTCCACCCCGAGAGTGGCAGGATTATCAGTAGTATGTTTCCTGCTCTTTATATCTCTACAGTTCAGCAACAACAGGTAAGAAGTTTTACAGGAAAAGACAGGAAATAAAAGGAATTATTTTTGACAAGGGCAGAAATAGTTAATTACAAAATAGTGGTAGCAGAATAAAAACCTGCTGAGCAAATAATGTAAGGATTGAGGAGGTAAGTCTACATTTCTCTACTCTAAACAAAAATTCCTGTAGGGGACAAAAGTGGTTTTATTTTATATTACCTTCAAACAAACAAATAACTTTGAATTGGTCACTTAGATGTTACATCTATTTAGTCTGTAACAGGCGGCTTACAGTTTTTCAGACTATGAAACAATGTGGAGTGTTGACCAAAACCAAGATCCCCAAATAAAAAATACTACTTCTACAAAATCATTTTTGTCCAACAAAAACGGGATTTCTTACTAATTTATCAGGTATGTCCACAAACACCAAAAAGTAAAAAACCTGCAAATAATTCACAAATGTATCCTTCCTGTTCTTTGTCCTTCCTCTCCTCCCACAGTTTTGACCAAGTGAAACATCCTGTGATGGCGTTTCAGATATGCCTTTTTTCAAAAACAACTGTGTTTTTACATATCAAAAGCTTCTACTGACATGAGCACCACGTTTCTTGGAGGCACTCTACAAACACCACTTATCATTTCACAGTAGTAGTTCAGAAAGGTTCTGTAATTTACACAATGAAAGACAAAATATGAAGTTATCATACATTTATCAGAATACCTCCTCTGGAGGTTTAAATACTGTGAAGTAGCCAGGAGACACTATTTTATGGCAAAGCACTTCAGAGGTTAAATTGCAAGATTAGTAGATGTGCAGAGAAATTCTACAAAAAAGTGAAATAAAATTTTCAAAAACCTATGGGCTTCTTTTAATCTCAAAATTCAGATACTTCTAGTTCAAAGAGGAACAAAAAGTTTCTATAAACCTTTTTATCATGTCAGATGCGTAAATATACTTCATCTGATGGGCACTATGAGTGACAAACAGTTCCCTAATACTGCTTACCTACATGCCACTGCAGAATGCTGCACTAAATTCAAAATTTCTGTTCATGCATTCTTATACTTAAATGGAACTGAAAGAAACTGAAAAAATATCAGTGCCGACTTCGAACAGAAGTACCAGAAATTTTTAATATAATTACTAGTGTTACAACAACCATTTTCTTGTGAGAAAAAAGGTTTAAAAAACCCAAACCATAAACCAGTTCCATAACAATATCACATTTTCTGCTCTTCCTCACGCTGATAATGACTCACTGATTTGCTCTATTACTATTTCGTTAGCTATAGATAAACAATAACAGAAGAATAAAATTGGTACAGGCCTTTTTAGTTTTGAAAGCTTAATTGTATCAAAATGCCAAAAAAGAAGTGTGAAACAATGGAGAGGTCAAACACACAGAACAGGTCTTGGATATTGCTTGGTCAAACAGAGCCTCACAGTTCATTTAAGAAAAATTCTGTGTAAAAATCTTGCATTCTATGCAAAAATGTTCTGAAATCGACTATCAGAACTTTCCTTCTGAATTTCTAAATTGTTACTGTACACACTTTTGGAAAAATGCACTATTTCCCTAGTAAGTGTGACAGAGCATTTCTGTATGCATGCATTCACTTGCTTTTAAAGACAGCAGTGGTTTCATCCACCAGGAAACTTGTAGGTTTTCACTCAACTGTAAGGGAAAAAAGGAGATGTAAATATTTTTGCTTTTAGGTGTGACTTAAAATTCTTACAGTCTTTTCTCTTTCATGATGTCAAAAGATGCTGCCATATTCATCAGCGTTGGTAAGCAGTGCAAGTGATGGCTGTGAGAATGAGGAAGAATTGTGTTTGCCTAAGGAAAGAACAAAAGACCAGTTAGAATAACTTATTACAACATTTGAAGAATCTACCGCTTTTCACAAGACTTTCACAAATGCATGAGATGAAGACTACCTTTTGCATAAAATCAGAACAATAATTACACATACTGTTTTGAATATTTGATCTAACCAATCAATCTGAAATACAACTTAAAGTAACTTAAGATGATTCTAGATTTCAGAGCCTTCTAGTCTGTATTGTTCACATTGGTGGCTTTTTAAGTGGTAACACGCAAAAACATGCAAAGTGTCAGATATCATTATGCCACGTGCAGAAAAGTACTAAAACAATCCAAAATCAGAAATACAATTTAAGCTGATTATTTCCGTTAAAAACTTTTGACCACCCATGTTTCCGTCCATCGCCCCCCAAAAGCTGATGAACTAACATAACTCTCTCAGTCACTAGACATTTAATTGCCTTGATTTTGGAAAACACAGATAGTTTTGCAAGTATTTTTGGAAAACTAAAGAATAATGAAGATAAAGAAACTACTTCGCTCTATTAAAATGAAATTAAAGCACAAATATTTATTCAGCATTTTGATAAAGTCATCTCTGACTAATGAATCATCTCCTCAGAAAACAAAAAATACCTATGCTTTGCAGCATACTCAAATGTCAGTAACAGTCACTCCCATTCAAAAGTATTCCAGAAACCAGAAAAATAGCATACATTATTACAGATTCCTCTTTTTAAAAGTACATGGCTGACTGAATACTCAAGAAATTCCACCAGCTGTTTGAAGAAAAAAGTCACAGAAGAGACTAAAGGACATATTTGTTGTGGTTGTGACCCATGCTGATGAGATGTTGTAAGTCGCTGCAGTAATAAGCAATCCTGTATCTGGATTGTAATCTTGTTTTTTGGAGCATTAAGCACCACTGAAATGAGTCGATAGTCTGAAGATGTAGACAATGTCTGATAACTCATATTCATATTTTTCTAAGACAAGTTGTAGTTCACAATCTTACCATCTTGGAAAAAAGATTAAAAAACCACAAGAAAACTGGTCCAAAAATGCTCTGCTCCATATGCTATTTTTGCCATCAAGAAAGGATGTGAAAAATAACAGAACTGTTTTACACGAAAGGTAAATCATATCACTTCACATATGACTAACAGCTCCTCAGGAGGCTGAAAGGGAGCACTGGAGTATATTATGAAAACAATAATATCATCTCTATACGAAAATAGTTTAGGTTATGAAAGAGGAGCTACTGTAGAAGATATGTCAGGTGGAGGGAAGTTGAATGAAGCAAGGTCCCTTCAGCTTCTCTGTAGCAGGGGCTACCCATAGCAGTGTTGAAAGAGCACTCCACTGAACTGGAGTTGCCTGAATGAATGATATCAAGTGCCCTGGCCATATCAAGCTGAACATGAAAAAAAAAAAGTTTAACCTGCCTAGCCTGTGAAGCAGAAAGCTAAACACACTGCCAGAGGGCTACAATCATCCTAAAAAAGCAATAATTAGCAATAGTCCTTTTCACAATCACAGTAACTGATGGGTGAGTTTGCAGGACTTGAGCTTAAAAATACAACTGGCTGCTGAGGCAAGGAAGTATGTTGGTGAGAGTTTGAGTGCTGAGGATGATCCTTGAAGCAGAAGCCCCAGCACTTCCAATACATTCCGAACAGCCTTCCTATTGATACATACTGTTTTTAATGCAAAATGCCAAAACATGTAATGCGAATTAACCCATTATTCTGATGAAAATTAGACACTCCAAGTTTGCAACATAAATTAAAAGCTATGAAATATCTATTTACAACTAGCTATTAATACTACTTATTCTCAGCAAAAGGTTTTACTTACCATGTGTAAAAGTTCTCCTAAAAGAATAGTTGCTCTAACAGATACATGGTCATCACTACTTGTGATCACTTCAACCAGACCCTTCAAAAATTTAAAAAATTATTACAACATTAAATGTATAACATCTTATTTTAATGTATATAGGGAAAAAGTAACAAGCATCTGTTCAAGTTTAAAGTCATTAGTTACCTCTAGAAGTCCATTGGTAATAAAAGCTGAAAGCACTAAAGCCAAGTAATTATCCATGAGATCAGGCCTAAAGAGAACAAAGTATTGAAACAGTTTACAAAATTCATTTCTCATTGTGTCTGCAAGAAAACAACAAATATTTTGTGAACAACAGAATACAAAAGCCAAGGGTTTAGTTCATTAAAGACTCACCTTGACCTGGCTCGATGGGGTAATATAGTTTTAGCTTCAGCAGCTACAAAGCCATCAGAAAGTCTCCAGCAATCCTGAAATCTGCTTGGATCTAGAACAAGAAAATATGGACAATGGTGATTATAACACTGGATTTAATAGTGCTATTTTAATGGTTGTCAGTGGGTAAGTAATAGTTCTTGCAAACAAATGTTATTTCAGGTTTCAAATCATAGAAAATTTTGTCAGAATGGATCTTTAACAAGTTATCTAATCCACACTCCTGAACAAAGCAAGGCTAACTTTAAGATTAGGATAAAGATTGTATCTAGGTATCAACCAAAATAATAACATCTCCAACTAATAAACACATTAATCTTGTTTAATGGAAAACATAATACCTAAAATTTTAAAATGTACATCAGTATCACAAAGTAGCAGGTTTGCAACAAAGAATGACTTATTTGCTTATAAATGTGGAATAAGGATTAAGCTTTTATAATCAACTGCATGATATAAATCAACATTTATAAACAGAGCTTAGAGAAGAGAATCGCTGGAACAATGAAGGCTGAAACTTGCTCCTTTTGGCTCATACTTTTTCATTGTGAGACAAAGCAGAGGATACTCTTGGGTTTACAAAGGAATAATTCTAAAGATAAATATTAACTCTGCTAAATAGAAAGACATGAAAAATCATACACTTGCTCGAGGAAAAGTAAAAGTCTGCTAAAATGCAGTAGAGATAGACAGCAGATAGACAGTATATAGAAAAGACTCTTTTTATTAACTTTACTGGAACATTCACCAACACTTCTAGATTACCAATATGCTTCTCACACTTAAAAGAAGTCTAATTTGTAGTATTGAGTTTACACAGTTTTTTCTGTAAATGCTCCATTGCTCCTCTTTTATCAAACTTACAACACTAAAAGACAATGGATTTTAAAAAGGACTTCAGAGCACCTAACGAGTTCAGTGATGAAACAGTTAGTGTAATTTACAATACAGAACAAACAATGAAGGCCTCAAATTTGTAGAAGAGCTTAATAGACAGAATTCTTATATGAACTGGTTCTTAATACCTACCTACACTGAGAAGTGCCTCAATAAATTCTTCTGCAATGACAGGGAGAGGAAGGCGAAATATATCATAGAGAACTTCAAGCAGACCTCGCTACAAAAAAACCAACCCAAAACATCACAACATTAATTTTACAGATTTAGAAAAATTGTCCTTTTGTTCACTATTAATATTGAAGTTGATATTTCTGTAGAGTGCTAAAATTGTTGTCTTTGTTTCAATGTTTCCTTTTTTGATAACATGTTTATTTTCATAAACTGAAATAATACGGAGAAGATGGGAATGGGCTTGTTTACTTTAGAGCAGTGTTTTATTGTCACTATGACATCCACAGAAGCTCAGACTACTTGGATTACAGATTTTTAGAACAGTTACTGCTGCCACCATCAACTTCCTGCTTTAACAGGTAATTGGGAAGGAACATATTTATCTTAGATTCAGCTCTGATTATTATGCTTTAAACTTGTAAATGCAGCTACTGCAAACTTACTTTGATTTGTGTACAGAGTAAAAAAACAAATTTACATACTTTTCTCTCTTTCATTCCCTCCTCTCAGGCATACAAGGCACAATGGAAATACAGACTTGAACTTGAGGGTCAAAAACTCTACGGTAGTGGTCTTGTAACGAGTGTGTTTAAACTACTAAATTGTTAAAATGCTAAGAATGTATTAACTAACACATCAATATTACTCCTACATCAGTACTAATTATTCACCACCTACCCGTATTTCCATATTTGGTATACAGAGTACCCCAATAAGAGACTGAATCCCAGAATTTCCAGGTTTGCACAGGCTAATAATACCTAGAAAACATTAAATACATAATAATATTCCCTCACCAAACAAAAAAGCATTAGACATATTATTAAATTTGATTTCCAGTTTGAGTGCAAGCACAGATGATAAAAATTAGTAATAATTTTCAGTTTTATAATCTCATCTCCTTTCCGATCAGTAATATTTAGCAAAACTTTCCAATCACAAAACTTTGCTTCCTCATTAAAAACTGTAGCTACTTTTGCCCCTCCTACTGTGAACAATACTTTCAAATTATCTGCAAAAACAACATTTACACGGAATAAGTGGCAGATAGAGAAGACAAAACTGTCAATAAAGAATGCAAACGAAACCTGAAAGATTTGCATCATCTTGGCACAACTGTGAGCAGTTTCTCCATCAAAAGCTGTATTTTAACCTAACAAATTATTCAGTTTTTAATCTCAGGTGAATTCTAAACAGCAAGTTTAAACAGATGTGGAATAACATTCTCTGTGCACCTTTTTAAACCATCTTTTCCCAAATGACCACTGCTCATCTCCTGAAGTTTTAACACAGCAGGTTTAAATTTGCATAAAATCTCAGAATTTGCTCCTCTTACACTGTATTTTTACTCAGTTTAATATTTCAATATTAATAGGGAAAGCCTTCAAATTGTTTCTAATTACAGAATACCACGTGAAGCTTACAATGATTTTCAGCCTCAATTTATATACAGTCTCTTCATGAAAAATGTGGCTGCAAAGACACTGACATTTCCTTGACCATTTCTCTTCATACTTCACAGAATAAAATAAAACTTACAGAAATGTGCTAAACAGAAAACAAGTTTCTCCAAAATGCAACTTTAAGTAACAAAAAGAATCCAGGTTTACACACCTTTTTCTCTTACGTATTATAAATAAACCCAAGCCTTCATTCTTTAGAAATTACCAAAAGATTAAAAAAAGTCACCTACTCATCTACTTATTTTTACTAATACAAATTTAACTTGACATGACACAAACTTTAAATTTAAATGACATGTTCTTATTCGAACTTTGAGGAAGTCCTCAATTTCAAAACTTCCGTGTCACAAAGAGAAGCACGTGTGGCCACAGACACACTAAAGGCATTTAAATATGTTCCACAGTGCACCTCAGAGGACTATTTTTGGCAAGAGCATATAGTGGCCATATCCCAATTGCAATGCAGGAATAGATTTGGGTGCATGCAGTCATTGCTGGATGCCCCAATTTTATCTTTAAGAACATGACTTGCACTTACAGATAAAGGACATAGTAACCACCAGCTCTGAAGAATAACACAGTCTGGAACATAGGGAGAGCAGAATAGTAGAACATAGTAGATAGTACAGACAGGAAAAAAAAAAACAACAAACAAAAACCCCAAACCAAAAAAAAAAGCCAAACCAAAACCAAGCCTGGTTTAGCTCCATGTCCTTTGGGAAGACTGACACTCTAAGGACATTTCTGTACTGAAAGCTTTTAAGATGTTAAGTTGGAGACTTAACAAGTAATACTAGAAAGGAAGAACATGTACCAGAATATGCCATGAGAAGTAACATTGAAGATAATTGTATCTTCAGTCACTTGACCTTTCAGGCATATGCTATTAGTTCTACGCCTCCAAGTTCAGGAAGATGCAGCAACATTCCTATCAGAAATTGCTTCCTAGGAGTTTCAAAGTTGTCACAAACTTGCCAAGCTTCCTCCACAGACTAGTGAGAACACATATGAGAAACTTTTGAAGGATACCTGGATATTAAATTAAGCCTACTGCTCGTTTTCAGAACATTCAAAAATAAAGCAACTAGTCTTACAACGAACAAGCCTTTCTATAAAGTCTGAATCTTTCTTAAGTATAGTCTGTAAAAATCCTACCAAAAATTTTGGTAAATGGTATTATCAACTGATATAGTTTATTTGCAAAACACTGTCTTGACTACTAGAATGAGCAGTCCCTGAAGCAGTATCTTCACGTTAGATATTGTAATATTGCCAAGAAAATATTTTTTAAAATGCAAAAATCTGCTTTTCGATTTAGAAATGTCTTCTACATGAAAAATCCAACACTATGTCCATCTGCAATTTCTCTTCAGCTATAGCACCTGCTAAAAGCAGGTGCTAATGGAACTATTCCGTTGGTATCTCACAGAGACAAAAGATCTCTTGTTTACAGTGGCAGAACCATCTCAAAGGCAAATTCTTATGATACAATATTATTTTTGACATCCTCTCACCCACCAAATGTCAAGAAGTACCATCATGATACAACTTATGAAGGTATTCTGTATGGGATAGAAGGTGCAAGGGCAAGGTGTGTCCTGTCAGTATAGTCAGTCAAAGAAAACTATGTATGTGGCCTCCAATTTAGCAGTATCAAAACATACCTTAGTGCCATTGTAGGAAGACAGAAATTCATAGAAATTAGATGCATCAAATGACTTACTCTGTATTTAAATAAACCACTTTCTCACACTAGAAAGTAAAATTCCCCTTCCAATCATCCAACTTCAAACAAACAAAAAACCAAAAAAATCTTACCTGCCCACGATCGAAATGCTGCCACTATTCCCATTTTACTAGCTAGGAACCGTGCTTCTCTGTCCTCCCTGTCATCAAAAAAAACAAATCATAGAATCATAGAATAGATTGGGTTGGAAATGACCTTTAAAGGTCATCTAGTCCAACCCACCTGCAACAAGCCCGGGTCACAATATGTCACAAGACAGTAAATTACTATACAACAAACAGTGCTACTAACATACCAAGTAAAAAGTAGTTAACTGAGATTTGAGATGGGGTACAAAATCCAGAGTATGTATGCATATATGTGTGTGAATATGAGTTTATGCAATGTGTAGACACACACACAAAGATTAGGATTTTTAATTATTGTTATTTTTCCTTTTTCAGGGGAGTTTCCATGGTACAAGGACATCACAAAGTAAACGTCTGTATGTTTGCACCTCTGCACCTCCACTGACAATGAGTCTACAGCAGGGACCCAAAGATTTGGACCTTATTCAGTTACCCAGAACTAAGCACCTAATGCCATTTTAGAATTTTAAAAAACTGAGTAATTCAAGTTGGAAGCAATCTCACAAGGTCTCTAGTCTGAACTCCTGTACAAAGAAGTTGTTAGCTATGAGGCCAGACCAGGTTATACTTAAGGCTTTATCCAGCTGGGTCTTGAAATTCCAAGGATGAAGGCTGCAGGACCTTTCCGCACAGCCTAGTCCAAAACTTGACTGGCCTCACAAAAACTACTTGTTTCAGTTTCTCTCTGTTGCTTCTTCTCCTCCCCACCAGTCACCATGAAGGGCCCTAGCTATGCCTTCTGGATAATATCTTCACAAGTATTAGAAAGGCTGCTATTCAGGGCATGGGGGTGTCCACCAACCTTCTCTTCTCCAAGCTTAACAAGCTCTTTTAAATCTTAAATGCTTACAGTATTTTAGGAAGTTGCATTCTAATCTACTGTATTCAACTTCAAGTAGTTTAGTATAAGCTCACTGCTTTTATTTTCACTTTGGAAAGAGAAACAGTTTAATTCCAATACTATGAACACAACTGGTAGCGCAAGTAGCAGAACTAACACTTACTTGAGTTGTCCTTCTGCTGTGTCTGGATTATGCCTGTAGTGAAAATCTGTGTAAGGAGCCAAAATTCGCTAAACAAAAGAAAGACATGAATTACTTTCACGTGATAATACAGTTAAATGGGTCTTGCCCCTTCTTCAGTCCCACTCCAATCTGTCATGTTATTCCTGCTTTATAAATCATTATGCTCTTAGCCTAAAATGTTGTATTAAACATTTTGCACTAACACAGAGGGTGATATCTGAGATGAAAATTAGAAATTAAATATTCTATTGCAACGAAAATGTTTGTCACTAAACAAGTAAAACTGAACCCACCTCTAATTCTACATCTGCTCGCACATACTGTCGGGTCTTGGGATGATTAATGAGGTGCAAAACTGTCGTTATCAAAGCCTCATTTATTCGGCTTAGCTGACAATCAATCACATTTTTCAAGATGGTACTTAAACCACCCCGAAGAGCCACCACCTCAGGATTCTGAAGGGCTAAACAAAGAAAAACACGTCACTTTGGCCAGTGATAGGAAAGAACATTTCATGGCTTCCAATATGACAAACATGTTGTCTCCTTAGTACATGTATCTTTCTTCCTAAACACTGCTGAGGCACATGAAAGCTTTTAATGGAACTGACTGACATGAGGAATGAATTGAGATTTTGGATTAATTTATCATGAACAAAAATACTGGTCAGTCAGTCACCACTGTGCAGCAATTTCCTAACTTATTTCCAACAAGTAGTTGGAAATAATTTACAGTAGTTTCTGGATTTTCCCGCAAAAGGTTTTGTGCTTCTCTAGACTGAAATGGATAAAATATTTACACTAGAATATAAAAGAGTAACAGGTGGTTTGTTTCTTTACAACAGAAATCTGAAACTTTAAAACACTGCTGAAGTTATTTCTCATTGATTGATCTTTTAAAAAAATTTAAAAAACAGCACCCACATACAAGTATGGGGAGTTAGTATAAACCACTGTCCAGATAGTCTTTACATGGACACAAATACTGACTTCCAGAAGCCAGCTAACCACAGTACCCACTGTAAAAATTTTTCAAGGAAGGCGTTTTGTAATTCTCCAAATTCTTGTACATTTGTCAGCATCTCATATATGGAATTCTCCCTACTTCCAATCCATTAGTTTTAAAAACATCAACTGCAGGAGGAAAACTTTTTAAAAGTTAAATTAAAAATTAGCAAGTCTTAAAGGAAAGAACAGCACCTAAGATGTTCAGATACTTAAGAGATTTTGACTTCAAATTGAAGTGATTTAGTATTATATCAAACTAGTGACTAAAATCCATGAAACTGACATTAAGAACATTTAACATCTAATTCATTATTAAACAAATATCCTTAATTATTTAAATGCAATCTATTTAATACAAATGCACAGAAGAGAATCTTAGAAAACTGATGACAACCATGTCAAAATTTTTCTTGATTAGCGTTCAGTTATCTTACCTAGTTCACAGATAATGGCTATACACGCTCGAACCATTCTGTCTCTTTCTTGAAGACCATCGCTTCCAACTGCTATCAAAGAATTAGTAATAGAACTGGGGAACAATGAAGCATTCACAGTGATCATCTGCCAAAAATGAAAGAAAAAGCCCTCTGGTTTCTTCATAATATTTCTCTGAATATACTCATAGATTTACCAGCATTCTGTATCCTAGATACAGCCAGACAGACCAGTCTGTATATTACTTTGTTCTATCCGCCACATCCCCAGAACTATTTCTTTTGTTCTTAATATTCTTCATTTGTCAATTTACTTTACCATTCTCTTCCTACTTCAGTTTTTTGTATTATTTTATCACAATAAGGAAGGGTTAAAAAGATGACTTTTGCAGAGAGAACTATCACCACTTTCTTCCTATTTTTTTTCCAAGAATTTCTTTATCAACCAAGAATGCTATCCAATGACAAGAGTAGATTACAAACAATTCTAGAAGATTCATTCATACTGCCATAGCTTCTTCAATACCTATTCAACTGTTTAATTAGGCAAGACTAGAATCTCCTGTTTTGTAGGCAGATTCTTCGACTGCTGCAGACCACAAAAAAAGTGAGTCAATAGAAAAAGCTGCTATAGTATTTAGATGGCAATTGTCAGTAAGACCCCATATCCTCTTGTATAGTACCTGATCTTCCTAGAACTGCAGTGTAATTCAACTTCATCGTAAATCTATAGCTGTGGCACAAAAAACACTCTAACGCCCGCCCCCCATTAAACACGTTAAACTGAAAAGCAAAGATGAAAACAAGACCTGCGTCCATTAATCAAGTCATTCTTGAAATTAAAAAATTGCAATAAAATTTGGAACAGAATAGAATAAAAGATTTTAATAGCCAATGTTCATTTACACTACTGAAGAGCTCCTGCACCATGGAAATCCTCAGCTGCTAGTTTAGGACAATGAGAATTTATAGTAGATTAAGGTTCAAAAAACCCCACTCCAAAACAACCAACCTATGCCACCACTCCTCGTCCTCCCCTAAATGAGGCGTTGACTACAAAGGCTGGGTAGCTGTTTGTTGACATTTTTTCATAGTTTGCAAAAATTAAATATACATAACTTCTACACTATGGAACATCAACATCAGTAAACAGATATATTACTAAGGAGGAAGTAGGTTTTCTGTCTGACTGCTTAAGAAGGGAACAACATAATTTGTTGTAGTCCACTGAACCATGTCACGTGTTTTTCTACCAATAAATAAGTGAAATGTAAAAAAAAATACTCAATATCCAAACACCTAAAAACTTGATGCTGGTTTTCTAAGGTTTTGTTTAACATCCCTTTTGTTTCCAACACAAGCAGGCTTATCTTAATTATTTTTCCAAAGTTGTTTTGTTCTATGTTCATTTACAGCTCCCTTAGATGTCTTACAGATATTTGTTCAAAGGGGATTAATTATTCTACCTTACAATCTTTGCAAAGGATGTTAAAATGAGAAGAGAACAACCATTAGGACAAATATAATTGAACACTTTAACAAGTTTCTTTTTAAGACATGTTTTTGAGAAACTTACCATACATAATGTTGTCACCCACAAAACAGGAAGCTTTAAGATAGGACTCTAAAGAAAAAACAAACTCTTCCCCACCCACACAGTCTTTCACTTTTACAATGGCATGAAGTAACAAGAATTAGCAGTAGAATGGGTGTGCCAATCCACTCTACAAAGTTAAAACTTTTTTCTTCTACTGATATTGGCATGCACTTACTGTGAGGACACAAGCAGCTGCTTATGCTGTTCTGATTCACTGTATCCTCTGGTTTTAAGACATAGGAAGGAAATATTTCTCTCTCTTAACATTCAATTCCAAGTATGTTAGTAGAATAAATACAGACTTTTGCATTTGTTTTCATTCTGTTCTAGGTATTTAAATGCTGCTCTAAAGACCAAGGTGATACAAAGCTACTTATAAGCAGCTATGATGAAATACGTAACAAAGACTATGAATTTGGTCTTTAAAGATTGCTTTAAGTAAGAGGAAGAAAGAAGGTGGTTCATGTTGTACTTAACCCTAACTTCTGCTTTGAAAATAAAACATACTGACTATTAAATGATAAAAAATTGTCTTACTGACTTCTATGACATGGTAAAATGCTTTCTGAAGCAACTTTGTACCATCCTTTTCATGCCTGAAGACACTGCTAAATCACAAAGCTCTTACTAGGAAATGTACAAGTGATCACAGCCAAAAGAGACAGTAAGCACTCAAAGCCTTCCAAAAAAAAAAAAATCAGAAGCCAAGTTTGGAAAGTTTAAGATTGATTTTTCTTTTTTCTTCCTATACTACTTTATATATACTTTCCTATACTACCCCCCATTTTGTAAAACAAGTTTATCACTAAGTGCCTTTTATAAATTCATAAAACAGGATTCATATTTTATAATTTGTTCTTCTACTCTAGAAGAGTAGTGAAGAAAGTAAAAGAATGTTTTAAAGTTTTATACCTATGCTATTCTTACATAGCCATTTTTGCTATCCAAGATGAGTTTAAAGAATTGCGTCCAGACTTTGAAAGTGAAAGTAATAGTTCTGTGATGCTGGTGGATCCCAGTTCAGCAATTCCATGGCTCACAGTAAATCATCTTCTGCACAAATGAATTAACTCTGATGGGTTATTTGCCATTCATTCTCCTCTTCTAGACCATTATGTAATCTTTTAGGAATCCTGGTATCAAACCACTGAGTCAGAGACATTGAGGGAGATGGAGGGAGATTAAGAAAGATGGGAAAAGGGAAAGA
>NW_010533708.1:19140-44998 GCF_000687285.1 Phaethon lepturus
GAAAGTACAGAATGTGCCATTCAGGATATGTGTCATTATTCCTTGTGACACAGAGTTTCTCAAGTACTGACTGCTCTATGCCAATGCATGCTTAACTGCTGTAGCCAGGTTGAGTGGCTTTTTGTTTGTCTGACGTTGCGTTTAAGAAAGAAGGATGTTCTAGCTAGCAAAAGACGTTAGGAAACATCTTTCATCAACATAGTTCTCAGCATCAAAGAATCACCAGTGTCCCTGTACAGCACGTACATTCCATGCATGGACATCCCATGCCCAGAATCCCTGTACAATGATGGAGAAAAATATTCCTTCAACTGATTATTCTAGAGATGGCAATTTGCGTAACTTCTCAAATGGCAGTAAATCACCCATCCTTGATTCACAGATGCTTGAACACACTATATAGTAATGTTAAATCATTAGGTGTAACTTAATAATATGGTTCTATACCCTTGCATTCATAATTTGATAATTTTCTCCAAAGTCTTGTCCAGTATGATCTCTATCAAAGGAAAATTTAGCAGGATTTCTCTAGCCTACTTGAGGTTCTCAGTGGTAAGAGATTAAAATGAAAACAAGTCTCAGCACTACACCACCTTCTCTTCTGTGATTTATCAGCTGTAATTTCTTCTCACTTGATAAAGTAAGGTAAGGTATTAGAGACTGTGTGAAAAAATACGCCGATAGAGAAAACCAGGAGTCCGCACAGCTGACTGGGATAGCTGATAAGACCATATACAGTTAGAGTTTACCTTTCTGACTAATCGAAGTGCTTGTGTTCTTTCTACTTCATTACTCTGCTGTATGTCAATGCACCTAAAATAGGGTTAAAAAAAAAACAAAAAACAAAAGCAAATTACATTTTGGTTATAACAACACTAACTTTCACCTTAACTGTTAACATGTTGTGTTAATATTTATGCAGTTGAATAAACAGAAGAAAAAGAATATTACAACTGTTTAAAAATTCTGCCTTTCAGCAAGCATACTCATGATTGGTCAATTAGCTTCAGTTTTTATTTTTTTCAGTTATCTTCATTACAATTAAATCACTAAAACATTCTCAAATATATAAAGGCAAGACATAACCACCACATTGGTGGTGCTGGGTTGACAGTTTGACTTGATGATCTTAAAGGTCTTTCCCAACCTTAATGATTCTGTGATAATGGCTTCAACAAGTATTTTCTGAGCTAGCTGCATTTGTCATTTCAAAGGTATCATGTTTTGTGTGTGTTCTCTGATCAGAAAAGTCCTTCTCCTCCATACAAACTTGAGCAGCACACTAAAACAGCATGTATTTATGAACAGAAACACACATATCTACATCAGTACATTAAATACAACAAGATTTTAAGAAAGGAAGCCCTAGAAATGCTAGTATTTAGATCTAGTCATCATGCTGATCTTACCACATTGTTAGCTTGCCCTTTGGTATTCTTCTGTTGTGTCATGGGTTATACTTAGATTAGAAATTTTTGGGCATGAACTACTTTTTAGTCCTGACTTTGTAATAGATGCTCCAAAGTACTATGGTAATAAAAAGAATCAGAACAACTCACTTAAAACAACTTAAGACATGAAAATTACTGATGTTTCAATCTTCCAATAACACCACAGATTAAGTTATGATTAATGGCATTTATGACTGAAAAACAGATTTTTAGATTACTCATAGTATATCACATATCAGGACAGTATTTTATTTGGATTAGCTGGTGTGATGTATTATCCTTCTATTTTTAAAGGATATTAATCATAGTGAAGGAAAATGGCTTTTAGAAAACTACATACCAAGAATGTGAGAGGATATGAAAACAACTCTTCTCACCCATCTCAACCATGAAAAAGCAAGTGATTTACAATGGTACAGTTCACAACAAGAAGAAAAATTACCTGGCTATCAAGTAATCCACTTTCAACCTTAGCACCTTCTGGAGAATACTGGAGTCTCGAATGAGATAGCGGAGGGCTCGCAATCCTGCTGCTCGCACCTCTTTTGCTTCATTTAGTAAAGCCAACCTCAGACTACGATGAAGAAAACAACGGGGACAAACAATGATTTAGCAGCAGCTAGACTCTACCATCTGACATCCAGCTACTACCTAGTCATTTAAAATAAAAAGTCTTATTTTTAAGAAGAAATGTACTGCATTAATTTTCTGTCTTTAAGATATTCACCTATACAGATTAGAAGGCAAACCTTCACCCTGCCAGCAGATGTAGACAATATATTACTCTGAAAAAGCCACAAATCATTTTTTTTCCCCCCAAAGAACAGCTTGGACATCCATGAAATCATACATGACCAAGACCGGTATAGAACTTGTTATTTGACAAAACATGAGCACAGTATTAGTCCAAGAAAATTAAAAGGTAAAGAGCATTTCCTCCTCTGCTAGACTGACAACACGTATGTATGAATCCTCAAAACAACATCTAGACACCTAACAGACAAATTTGCACCTGAAGTAATTACATGCGCCACTCACTGAAGATGTTATGGCAGCATGCTATGTTTACATGAAATATGACAGTCATAACTTAAGCAGCACCACAGAGCACAGATTTCTACACATTTCATTTTAACAAATAACCAAAATGTATTTCTCATTAGACAGATTTTGAAAACATTTTGCTCACACCAAGGTAAGCTTTCCCAAACATAACTGTCCTCATAATGTAGTTTCCTAAATTCACTTTCTAGACAAAAAGAAATGAGATACTGAAGATCTGCAGAGATGGATTTTGAAAGTACTAAGTGACACATGGTCCTTTTGAAGGTCCTCAAAAGATTTGCCCCTTTTCCTTGACTACACAGAGTGGGGAAACTCCCAACCTCCCAGTGACATATTTTAGTAGGATTCTTGCAGTGGATATCTAAGAATGTAAATGCTTCAGCCAGTGAGACTGAACTTCTACCTATACAAATGGATTATTTTTTTTCTTTTCTTATTCTAGGATCATCATACATGGTAATCAGCTACTCCCAAGGCTAAAACCCTTCTAAATCTTACTGGAGCTTAATGGGTCTATGTAAACATCACTATAACGGGAACCTAATTCCAGGTGATATCCAGACAAAGTAGAAAAGCTGCAATACTATATACAGTAAAAGATGAACAGATCATTACATTCAGCACCAAGCAGGGAATTACTTGAGGAAGACCATCTTCGGTGTAATATCGAACAGGATTCTTCACATAAAGAGTGCCACTAATTGCCTTTATTTATTTACTTTAAACTGAGCTAGAAGCAAATAAGAAACATTCTCAATACTGTGAGGTTAAGAAAAATTCTTCCTCTAAACAAAAGCTGAACAAGAGGAGAGATTTATTTCTAAAGTCATTCAAGAAAAGAAGACAAGTAGCTCTTCAGTTGTGCTGAGCAGATAATAGGTATTCTTTAGATCATGAATCATGCTTTGTTTCTAATTTTGCAGCTTTGCAGAGATGGAATTCTGAAGGATGAGCATATAAAATTCAGTTCTACTCATTGGTATTTTTCCATTTGGACTTTTACCTCACAATTTGCAGTTGGTTTGGATATACCAGTTTAAAACACTTCAGCAGTTTCCTTTTAGAGCAGAAGTTAACCCATTACTCACCCGAACAGTATTGTTGCTATCTATGACATTTCTTACTAGGATAGCCAAATACTGAATCTGGATTTTTTCCCCCCTCATCAATTAAAGTACATTCCATTGAGAGGAAAACGTTTGTTGAGTGGCAAAGCAAAACAATCTTTAGACAAATAGTTTCCCAAAAGCAATTAATGCTTTGAAAGCTAGTTCTGCAACTCAGAAGAGAAGAATTTTCTTAATTTGTAGACAGAAGTTAATTTAAGAATTGGCAACAGTGAAACCACTACAAAGGACAACACTATCATGAGATTCTACATCCAAAAGCAGGTGGTACCAAAAAGGGATGTGTCACTATCTTTAAATAGTGAGAATGCAATGAAAATATATGCCTACCCAGAAAGATATAGACCTAAAATAAAGGCCATAAAAATCTACAGAGGTCCCATGAAAGCAATGACACATGTAAGTGTACAAGGCTGAACAAAAATCTCTCCATTGAAAGCAGAAGCTAAACAAAAACCCCCACTAGTCAATGACCAAACTGCAAAAACCTGAGAGAAACCTGACCTTATGAAGACAGTGAAGATAGATATGCTACAGCAGGCAGACAAAAATATGTAGGAAAACCTAAGTGCCTGTATGTTCTGACTTCTCAGGTGTACCACAAGGAGAAAACTTGAAAAATTAAATCAGACCCACATGATAACCCAAAAGGAAAAAGAATGAAGCAAATAAGAGATTGACAGAGGTATGACAGAAACAAGCATTTTCTTCAGCCTAAGTCATTGCTTTAGAGATCTGCATGAAGGTTCCTATCCTAAAGCCCTTTTTATTACACAAAATAGAAGTTAGACTAGGAATTGAAAATGATGGAAGAATTGGAGGAAATCTAGCAGTAAGTATTGTCAGCAGCACACTAAGCTTCACATCTAAGCGTTTGGAAAGAACATTAATATAAACTATCTGCATATATTTGCTAGCACCATATTATAAATAGTAGTGGCCAAGATGGAGAAAAGGTGAATAACAGGTCTATACAAAAAGGATCCCAAAGGGCATCCAGAGAACTGTTTATGATCCTAAAATAAAATCACCTTAAAATAAAACTGGCTAGCCATGTGAACACCCACAAGAGTTTACACAAACTATATTCTACTAGTCTTTTGAAATACTTGAAAGGAGTTACTACAATAGTGTATAAAAAGGCATAAAGTGTTGCTGAAGATTGTATTAAGGGATATAAAGAGATTATAGAGTGATGAAAAGTAGTATCACAAATAAAAATCTGAAAAGATTAATTCAAAGAGTGGAAGTGAACGAAAAACTTTTATCGTGACAATTTTTTGGCCTGATTTTGTCCAGGTTCACAATCTCCTTTTGTACGCAGTATTCAATACACAATTCTTGACTGGGGGGTGCAGGGGGTGGCAACAGAGAAATATAGGGGGCAATGTTGTTTATATTAATGAGAATAGGACAGGGTTACGAGAAGCCTGAAGGGAACAGAAAAATTATCTGTATGCATAGTTAACAAGATGAAGAAAATTCAAGACTGTTATTTGTGACTTCATACACATCAAGACAAAAACTGTTATAAACCCATATTACATGACTCTAAAATAGCCAGATGAAGAAAATTATTTTGATATGCACACTCCATGTGCATCTGTGGCTGAAAGTAACAAAAACACATGATGATTGTATAAAGTAAGCACAATACTACCTGCTCCACTATTTTAAGTGTCACAGAAATGAAAATAAGACCACGTTAAGGCTGATAAACATTAAGACTGATATAAAAAGACTGGAAGAACTAACAAAGGATGCAATAAGAAAGGATATTCACTACCTATTACAGGATCATTCATTCTCACACCTTTTTCTAAAGCATCTCATCCACTCACTATAGAAGGATAACAATGGTTTTCACAAATCTGTTTGATCCAGCCAGGTAGTTGTGAATATTTTGAATTTTGCTTTTACGGCCAAAGCCTCTTGGCACATTACTAGAAGACCTCAAAGGTTTCTGAGGCCTACCAATACTCCATTTTCTTCATGGCTCAAGGCTTCCTCTCATCTGTCAATGGTATGGGTGCTCTGGGAACTGGGAAGTCCCATCTACACTGGGAATGACAACAAAATGTATCACTATTATCTCTATCTGCTGGCAGGAAGAAACTATAAACAGGCACCTGAACTAACAAAATTCTAAAATAAGAATGAGTTCTAAAAAACAGATGTCTAACTTGAGAATAATTGCAATTATTGCAGACTGCAATTGTCTTTGGTTTGGGTAAATATTCTATCAATGTTACTGACCCCAAACCCTAGAACTTTATAGGAAATCTATTAATTATTCTTGAAATCATTGATTCCCTTATAGTTTAATGCTTTAAGGATAGCCACTCACACTTCACAAATGCAGAAAACTCAAAATATTTCTTGCATCCAAGTAACTTTTCATGTTTTCAAAAAAAAAAAACCAAAACAAGTATGTTCTGTAGAACAAAAAGGTTTGCCTATAGAAATCTAAGAAAACGTTAGGAATATCAGCAGAGCAAGTTACAGAATTTGCATGTTATTTCCAAAGGAATACAGGTACTTAGCCTACTAGGAAGAAAATTAATTCTATCCCATCTAAAGCCAGGACACCTACCTGAAGTTCATTTCCAAAAGTAATTAAAAAGTTCAGTATTTGCAAGTTACTCTGAATGGTTGTATGCTGTATAGAAAAATAATCTGCTAACAGATTACTACTGCAGAATAGCTGTAACTCTGTAAAGCAAAATTTTTAAATTCACCTGAAAAGTCTGTATTTCATGAAAACAATGCATCTTACAAATATTTCTGAAGAACCACCAATCAGCACTATTATGGTTGTTAAAATGTGCATTTTTGGGTGGTACCCTTGAGTTTGAAAATTATCACTATAGCAGAATAATCTACATATATGCATAAAAAATTTGCTTCTCATTTAAATCCACAGAGGAACCATTGGACTGACCAAGGAAACTCTAACCAAGATAATCTTCCTGCTATATGCCTATTTTTTTTTGAGAAGACATTTCCAGCATTTTTCTAAGTCGGGGACTATTCTTCATGTGTCTGTTGAGAACATTTTTATCTCTTCCTTATCAGTATCTGTAATTGTGTTTGGATTAGCAGCTCTTTCTACAAACTTCTTCCTATAAAAACAAACACTAGTATTTGCATAACCTTTTAAGACTTGTATTTAGAAGCATTTGGTAAAGAATTCTGAATTCTGAAGTTACACTCTTAAGTGATGTTTAATCCCATCATAAAGCACTATAATAGATTACATAAATAAGATTATAAGATGATAACCTAGTAAAGCTTACAGCAAAATAATGCATACACAAAAATATACTAACATTTTTCAATTTTTGTAGTTCTAGCAAGGAAAAATCAGTTCTATTTAAGAAGACAACTTAAAATATTTCCACACGTTTTCCCAACATTTTATTTGAAGAGCAACTAACTTTTCTAAGCTTGCTTTCCTAAGTCAGATAACTAAATTGAAAGAACACAAAAATCATATTAAATACTAGATCTTAGCTGTTTCTGTCACCAACACTGAGCTGGAGGACAAATTTACCAATGTCTGTGTAAAAACACGGAAGTTCTTGAAATAAGCATATAGTTACTTTTAACTGTCACAAATGGTAACAAATTATAGGAAAACTCCACTTGAAAGTACAGAGTGCTGTACAGAGCATTTTAGTAGCAGGGAAAGCAATGCTTCAGAGACATATACATACCAAATTCATATAAAACATTTATCTTTAAATCCTGATTCTATATCAAGAGTATGCTCCAAATTCTGTAGGAGCACATTTTTATGAAAAGTACTGAGATATTTAGAGGTATTTTTACACTTATGAGGAATTTCAAGAAATTTCCACTTTTAATTCAAAGGTTCCCCTCCACCTTTGCCTGAAAGAAAACAATGTATTTCTGATTTTGCTCATTAAAGTATTTGTCAGGTATATGTTGCATTATGAAATTTCAAATACATTAGAAATAAAGGATACTAGCTCAAAAGTACAAAGAAAATTGATTTAATTGCACCCAGATCAATTAACGTACCATAATATTGCTCTAGTGCACCTTACTACTTACCATATTATGATGCTGTCATAGGTAAAACCTAGCTTTTCTTCAGCATGGCCAGTATTACAAAGAAGCTTAAAATAAAAGAAAACATGTATTATTTATGAGTCTTTAAAAATGGCTGTGTAAAATTGAAGATTTCTGGCAATGCTTTCAAAGAAACCTGTGGAATTTTATTCATGGCAAGGGGAAGCATACCAACTTCAGACTTCCCTGAGAATTTCTGCTGTCAGTATTCTGTTCCCATATACGCCAGACACAGAAACCTGTGGCCTCTCATATTAGAGAAAAGCTTGCACAATTGTCTAAGCTGCCTATTGGTCAATTTTTAAACTCCAGGTTGCTCCTCTTGCTGTCTTTAAGCTCTTTTTGGAAGAACCATTAGTTAGGCAATTGGTAACCTGAGCAGAGATGAAATCTGAAATCAGAGCACATCTGCATTCAAAAGAGAGGGCTCCCTGAAAGTTTTGAAGCAAAGATTGACACTGATGGTCCACTGCCACGTTTTGCCACAGTAGCGCAGGCATAGAAGAAAAATCAGAAGGCATTACCAACAGCAAGTGTCTCACAACTGACATTTGGCCTGGCCTACTATCAATTCCATAGAACTTGTACCTCTGAAAAATCAGTTGCAAACGTTGCATTTACGCACACAAAAAGACATGCATAAACTGTAGCAAATTCTGAATATTTCAACCATGCCTATCCATTTTGAGCACAACACTGAAGATTTACAAGTGCAGTCTTTATGTCCAAAACCAATTTCAAAAGGAGTGTTCTAGTGCATGCCAATGTTTTAGCTTCTTGAGGAAAGGAAAACATTTTCTTCTGTAAGAAGAGCTGATGCTTGTTCTACTTTGTAAGAGCAGCAAAGAAATTCCTAGTAATCTCATTTACCACCCCCGGATAAAATTATAAAATACTTTATTATTACATCCAAATCCCAAAGCACTTTTCCAAGTACTTCCAAAAACTCAACTGACTAATACTGATTGCAATAGCTTTGCACTTTGTCCTCTTTTTTTGAAACAGGCATGTGTTCCGTTATGAGCCAGCACACTATCAACAGTTTCTCCTCAGTGAGGAATTCAGGAAGTGTTTGTGCTAACTAGTGAATACCCCTGCTCTGAAAGTATTAAAATATATCAACCCCTGTACTACGTTCTTTGTATGTATTTAGTGCTAACTATAAGAAATTTATAATAAACTAAGCAAACAGTTAAATATAACATGTTCCATGCTCTCGTTCTATTGTTCATCTCCATCTGAAAAACCAGCATGTTGCACAGAAACTCTGCTTTTAAGTAAACCCATTTTATTAGCATGATACTTTAAATTCAAACAATACTTAGGTTTATGCTAATGAAAAATTCTTCCACAGATCATGTTACGTTTTTAAAAAAAATTTTCATATTGTGAGAAAAGTGCATAATGAAAATGCTGAAATCCAAAATTGTTAATGAGATATATTATTAAATTAGTCCGGATCAGCCCCACATTATGGGCTTAAATAATTTAATTGAAATATTTCAGATTTTCCATTTTTCTTAACAGTGGCCACAATCAAGTATGATTATAAAACATAAGGAAGTTATTATATAACCTCTTCCCCCCACCTTTCAAATTTAAGTGATAATAAAACTAGACAATTGATGCATTAACTGGTTATGACAGTATGTCACTTCCCAGCATCAATCTATTTTTATGCCATGTTGTTGGACTGCCTAAGGCCACCACTGCTGCTTTAGCATTTCTATTGACATCTTATGAACTGTAAAAATCGGCTGGCTGAGTGTAAGCAAAACAGTGTGAGAAGATAGCGAGTAAAAACAGTTCATTGTTGAGTTTCAGAAAAGTACATCAATAGTTGTTTAGGCTCATCATTTACACATGTAAACTTCTCCCCATCATTCCATCCCAGACACAGATTTGAAATTCTAATTTAACAGAGCAGATTACCCTCAACAGTCTTTTTTTCCTAATTTAAAAAAAGCGCCACAGAATTATAATGCTGATGTAGGACTTCTTTTTTGGAGAAAGCTGCTATTGTGTGCCCTAGTGAATTTCTGAAGTGAGTCTCCTACATCACACTTACCATTGGTTTGCACCTTGAGTGGTCCAAACATGAAATTAAAGCAGATGACATGTTGCAGGAATCCACCTTAACTTGCTGCAATTGCTATAAAGAGCACTAGGTTCACTGGATCAGCTCTAGTCTAGTTGTCAGTAACCACGCTTACCAAATACATATAGCGTGATTATTAGCTCCTCAATGCCAACTGTTTTCCTCTATATATGTGCTCCCACTGTGCACACCCTCACTGATGTAGAAAATAATTCGATCTTATCTTGTAACTCAAACGTAGTCATGTAACCTGACGATATATAACTTTCATCAAGTTTAACCACTGTTTAGATAAAAATTTCTGAATGTGATGGTAATTATTATTTGTTTGATGGTGTCTGTGCATACACGTGAAATATTTCTCACAAAGAATGAACAGAAAATATTGGCTAAAGAAAGTAAGTACAAGATTAGCTACTTTAGCTATTAGTTTACTCTCATTCCAATGGGCCCCTATTACTTATGAATTGGCTTTTTTTGCAATTTACACACGGTAGTGTTCTTGCACGATTTCCATCTAGAAAGGAATTTAAAAAATGGACAGCAAGATCAGAATTTGAGATGTTTCAGTGATTTGAAAGGAGTGCACAAACTCAGTAAGAAAATTACAGGAATAATATATCACACCCTTCAGGGTACCACAACAGAACCATAAAAATTGAAAGGAGTCCAGCAGAGAAATACAAGGTGTTCAGAAAACATTCAGAATGTTAAATACAAAAAAAATTTCAAAATAAAGTAAGACCTGGGAGTTACAGCAAACTATGAACTAAAGAAGTTATTGTGATGTCATTAAAAAAAAAGGAAATTTTACCTTTGGAAATACTAACAGGACTCATTATGTTTGTGAGTAAGAGACTTTTTTTTCTTCCACTTCACAGGATGCTCTTAAAACTGCATGAAGAACAAATTTTGGGTGCCACATTTTAAGAGCAGACATACTGGAAAAAGTGCAGCAGAAAAATACACCTGTGAAGGCTGAGCTATTGGGTTTATGTAGTCTAGAAAACAACAAAAAAAAAAACCCACCTGGCAAAAGTAAGGTTGGATTGATATATGTTTAAAGGGAGTGGCAGGGAAAGGAGTCATGGAAGTTGCTATAAAGAAGGTACTGTTCAGCTGGTCTCAGTGCTTTGGGTATTTGCTCAGTTATAAATGTCCGGTCTTAAACATATTAAAAGGAAAACTTTGCCACTTCTCATTTCACCTTCCAACAACATTAGGCAGGTCAATGATTCTGGCCCAAATGAAGTGATTTTTGCAGATGGCTGGATTCTTGACAAAGCCAAGTAATCGCCATATGTTTGACTGTAACATTTAACAACTATTATGCATGTCATTGTAGTACAAGTTTGCAGGCAACCAGTACCAGAATACTAAAATCTGCTTTTGGTTACACTTTACTATATTACACTAAAATGGCAATGGATTATCATAGCATATAAATGCCTGGAATTATATATCTATGAAAAATATAAAGTGTATTTGCATATCTGATACACGAAGTGTTTATGGCTTTTATATATACACAGAATAAATTTTATGTATTTTTATATGTATGTATGTAGACACACATACACAAAAAGACAGAGTACGCTTTGCTTGTTAAAACTGCCAATAAGTCAACTCTAAAATTCAGAGCTTTTGATATTTGCGCTAAGTTGTGCTAGGGGAAGTTTAGACTGGGTAGTAGGAAAAGTTTCTTCACTGAAATGGTTATCAAGCATTGGAACAGGCTGCCCAGGGAAGTGGTTGAGTCACCATCCCTGGAGGTATTTAAAAGACTGTAGATGTGGCACTTAAGGACATGATTTAGTGGTGGCCTTGGCAGTGTTAGGTTTACAGCTGGACTTGCTGATCTTCAAGGTCTTTTCCAACCTAAATGATTCTATAATTCTACAAAATAGTACAGTAATGGGAGTAGCACAGAATCTTTGAGGGTATGATTTTATATTAGGACAAAATGGTACTACACTAGGCCAGACAGTGACTAACTTAGAGTGAATGTTTGGGGTTTTTTTCATGTTTGCTGTCAGCTTTGAGTTTTTCATGCTACTTGGATGAGTCATAGCAATACGAGTAAAACATCAACATGTCTTGGAAACAGTAGCTCAAAACAACAAAACCACAGTAGATCAACACCATCTACAAGTTGTTTATACACCGAGACCATTCAAACTTATATTTAACAGAATAGTCACAGCAATTACTAGGTAAAAGTATGATATTACTCTATGCATCCAAATGGTAATTATTACACTGTAATTTTGGAAAAAACAGTTTGAACCATCACTGGTTAATATTTATGAGGAGACTACTTAGGAGATCGTAGTCTTAAGAGAAGCCCTTACTGAAATTCCAGACTCTGAATTCAGACCCATTAGTCCTCCAGGTTTGTTCCATAGCTGAATGCCACTAAACAGATGTTCTGTTCCTATCTGCTAATACTTCATAATGAGATTTCAAGTTTTGCCCGAAGTGGTTTAGCTACTTGGATGAATGTTACAGTCAGTCAATACTGCATGCAGATTCTAAGATACCTGGGTTTTGCAAAGGAACACCAAGACTCTAAGATGATGGAGCAGGAATCTAAGAGAGAAAGAATCCATGAAATCCTCTATTGCCCCAAACTCAATCCATACCGTAGTGAAATACAGCAGCATGGGCAAAAGCTAACATATATACGGAAGAGTAGTAGAGCCTTATTAAGTAATGACGTAATTAGTTTTGAGCAGGTTTAAGATATAATTTTCCGTATCACTGACACTATTCAATTGCCAAGTTTAAACTAAAATGAGTTAAGTTTCATTTTGTCCTTAAAGCAGCACCTCTGTTTTTGAATGGAAAATAGAAATCCCTGTAACAATTGTGGATCTTTTTTCCCTGTTCATTATTTAAATATGCTTTTAGGTTTAAAAACATATAAAGGATCTCAGAAGCTAACAGTGGGATAAACCTTCTGTAATAAAGGATTCTAAATGAATACTTCAAATCCATAACATATTTTCCACTAGGTAAATGCAATTGTACAGTTCCTTCTGGTTTTCAGTAATTTACTGCTTACTACTGCTTCTGGGGGTGGGGAAAACCCCAAAGAAGTAACCATAATGTTTTGGTCTTAATCACCAGAAGCTGGGAAAATTCAAGGTGCTTGCCTTATGTAGCTGGCCATATAAATGAAAGATGGGTAATCCTACTCATCTAACTGAAGCCAAAGGCACATACTGAGCTTGCAAACTACTGTGACAACTGGAGGTATTACTGACAATTTACTAAAGGTCAAATCTTCAATCAATCTTCCAGTCAAAACTCAGGTTATCTTAAGTAGTGATACAGGTGCTTTGAAAGGAACAATATTATTTTTGTCTAATATAGATTAGGCAGTACTTCATCAATGTTTTTGCCTGCAAAACTGCGGCTTCACTTACTAGGTGATGAGCCACAGATGAGGAGAAAAAATGCTCAGTCTGCCACTGCTGCAATTCAGAACAAAAACACCTTTCCATATCCTGAGTATTACCAGACTAGAAATACTAATTTCTTGGAGCATAAAACTTAGAAACCTGTGAATAGTGTCTGTTGGTCAAGAACATCCCATTTTCTGCAGCCAAAGAGACAAGAACACGAATACTAAGGGTTTTACTAGTAAGAAGTACTAGCTAAAATTTGATGAATGACATGCAAGTTTTTGTAAAATACCATGTATAGAGAGTACTGTACAAAGTATGGGTGTTGCGAGGACCTGAATGTCACTAAGTTAACACTCCTTTTGAAGGGACTTACACCTCCGAAACAAGCAAGCAAGCTAGCTTCATAGAAAATATCTGCCTTATGGTATCATTCTTGCAGATAAAGTAACAAATCCTGTTGCCTGCTGACCACCATTATTTTAATAAATTTTATTTAAAGTATTTAACTTCTGCATAAACTCCTGGAGTTTAGTTCAGTAATTTTTAAAGGGTGATAACTTCACTTCTCCTTAAATAAAGGGGGTTGGGCAGAGGGGACAAACCCCACCTTAAAAGTCTAGTCCTCTTTCAAGGAAAGAAACCTGAATCTAACATACTTCAGATATCTTGGAATTAATAGAAAATGTAACATCTGCCATGATCTCTGACAGGAACATCCACATTAACTTACATTACTTGTTTCCACATGAATACAAGTGTTTTGCTTCCCCTGACTAAAAAAGTGGAGCAGTATTTCTTCAAAATTGAGAGTTGTCCAGTCTTTGAAGGAAAAATTGGGGGCAGTGGGGAGCAACTGCTTAGACTGGTGTTGACATTTTCTTTTAAGTGTAATAATATTCCTACCAAAAGAGTCAAATTTGACAGATTCTCTGTATTATTTTATCAGGCATATGCTATAAAAAAAAATTCAAAAGTCCTTTCCCTCTCCATAGGACAAATAATTTACATCACTAGTAGCCTTTCAAAAATGGACCATAAAAAGCAAGAATTTACAGAACAAAGTTCATCTTCAATATAATTCCAGGACAGGATACAAACATCTTCAGCTCTTAGCACATCTGTCTTCCCCACACTCCTATATCTCACAAACGGGGAACTGAGACTATATCAATTCATGGTAGAAGACCAGTGTGCAAAACTGAAATAAAGCCATCTCCCCCAAGCTCCAGGCTTTCACTCTCAACCACTGGAATGAAAAACACAGAATTGTTCCAACCACAAGGCAGACAATACAATACAAAACAATACAATTTGCAACTTCTATTTTATTTTCGTAACTGCATTTACAGTTCAAAAATAAGGAATAGTTTTCAAAATCAAATTTACAGGCAGATATTCCAGGGAGATTAATATAAGAACATGTGCTAAATATTAAATAGTGTAGGATGATTCCCTTAGGGTCATTCTGATTTAGGATCAAAATCAGGTTATGAACTACAATCTCTGTCTTCAAACATATTTAATTTTAGCAAGTTGCTTTTCACCAATTCATCACTTCTTGCCAGTCTAAAGTCCAATTTATGAAAACTTTCCCTGTGTTTTTGTAAGTATTTTCCAATTTTAACACCAATTAAGTATAAAGAACATATTCTTCAAATAGTCAGTTATGGAATTATTCAAATTTCCAAACTATCTTTACAAACAATTCTTCGTTCATCCTTTAATTACAGTATGCATATTTAGTAACTTACCATATTTATAGGTGCTAAACATCCGATTTTCAGTAGTAAAATCAACAATGTTTCATGATACATAGTTTCAAACATTGACTTTTCACTAGGAATCAAGCATATGCAAACCTTATCCAGCTCTTTAAGGCAACGAGAGAATTTGGAAGCACTCCCATTTAAAAGTTTCCAGATTAGTACAAAAAGGAAACACAGCTATGCATCATCCTTTTCTAGCAGAATAAAGAGCTTTCTTGCAACACAGTGTGGAATCTCAGTAAAAACAGCAGCATTTTGTCAATGGTGGATGTGTGACAGACTGACAGACACAATTAGGCAATGACCCAAAGAAAAGATTTCAGTGTAAGTTCAGTTCCTCAGTGAATGCTACGCACCTACACGAGCTCTGAATCAACTCGGAAAAATGGAGCTTTTACAGATTTGTTATTAATGCACTAGAAGATAAATTTGCTATTGTGATTTTGTTCTTAGTACTCACTCTCCTGCTAACTGAATCTCATTCACTACCACTGAAGTTTTGTTCAATCTTACAAGGAGTGCTTTTAACAGCCAAGAAGCATGCCTTCAAAGATTATCATGCATGTTTGTTCTTCTCATACCTATCGGTTCCCCAAACCCGCCCTTGAGCATTTGTTCTTCCACTTGAGATTGTCTCAAAACTGTCAAGCAGCCTCCTGGTTATCTTACTCAATGATTTGTTATCAGCTTATCTACAACAATAATTTAAACCTTACTTTACCCACAAAATTCTTCACTACTACCTTCTTTCTTGGCTACTGCTGATTGCAGGATTCATCCTCTTGTCACAGAAACTGGCGTTTCATCTTCAGGCATGTCACCCTATCTGTGGTGCTCTATCAGAAAGGTATGCAACTTACCAGATGCTTCTGAGTATCAGTCCATCCATTCAAGTAATACTCACACTGAAGCTCCAATGTCTCCTAGCTGATTTGACTGCAAGGCAGGTTTTCTCTTGCCTCAACAAACAGAACACTGGTCCAACCACAACCATTCAGTATGCTACAAGCACCCTTTTCCTAACTTACTGCACACCTCCTATCAGTCCTCTCTGCTGCTCCCCACAGGTTCCTCATCTACCCAAAAATGGTACTTGCTGTCCTTCCAAAGACCTTTCATGGCCTCCTTCTTCAGCCTACACTCTCATAATGCCCTAAGTTTTCAATTACTGCCTCCTGTCAGCTCACAATGTCAGCTTCCAACATATCCATCATGCTCTCAGGCAAGTAACTGTCACATTCCCATGATTTTGAAGCATTTATTTGGAAAAAAGCACCTCAAAAATCAGCAATACAGACCATTTCTAGAGATCATCCTTTTAATCTTTTTCACCATGAAAACTGCAGTGAAACTTGATAGTTGGTATTCAATTAGTGCCCAAACCACTGCATATCATACTCACTGTTCCAGTTCTCCCCCTCACCATACTTATTCTAAGTTTACATCCAGAGAGTCTGGCATTTCACATTTTATTATTCAATTCTGTGGACCAGGAACCAATCTTTTAAAAATTCAGCCAGTAAGACATGTAGACAAACATCAGTATAACCCTGTTTTCACATACTTGCTTGTCCTTATTTACTCCCTTCCTCTCCCAGAGTATATAGATTTCAAGTACTATTCTATAATATTAAGCTGTTTCATGAATCTTCCAGCCAATGTCTGACAGAGTACATACGAAATATTTTGCCTGTATGATCATTTGTTCTATGACACCATTTGAGCTCTTACCTTAGTAAAATTATTCAAGTGACCTAGTTTTCTCATATTTGAAACTCCTTGTAATTTGGCCACATTTTGGAGAATCTCTCTCATATTATCACAAGGTTCTGCAAAAGAAAACAGGTTATTAGCAGATACAGTTGGGGAAAAAAAAATCTAAACATGCATTCAACATGCAGTTTCCTAGATATAATGGGTACTCTCTTGGTCTCAATTAAGGATGCATATCATTTTCGCCTCAAGAAGCATCAATTTGATTTATGCTTAGAACCAAGACCAGACACACTCAAATTCTCTAGAACAAATGTTGAAGGCTATGAAGGAGAGCGCCTCCTATTTTAAAGCAGATTTTAATCAATATCTTAGATTTACAATTGACTTAAGAGTTACAATTAACAAAGAAATCCATTTAGTGTCTCAAACTCCAATCCTAGGATCTCATCACTTAAAAGATTTATCCTTAATCCCCTTGTAATGTAAAGGCAAGAAGTAAGCTTGAAGATGGAAGCGAAAAGATAGCATGTTACGGACACCACAGGACTTCTTTTTTCCCTCCAGACAAAGGGTTAGTGGGATTTTGGGAAGACAGGACTCTTTTCTGCTCTGCATATTAATCTGTGTCCACAATTACCCTCGCCTCTAGAGGGCTAGGACCTTCCAGTGACATAGGAAGTGAACTACAACGTAAACGGGTGACTAGGAACATCTTCTCCTTTCTTCTTAATGGTCCACCATCCCAACAGAAAAAAAACCACAAAACCCCACAAACCAGGATTCAGACACCAACTGATGATGCTGCATTCTGCTGGGAAATGGAAAAGGACTACCAAACATGGTGAGAAGAGCTGCCCCGCTTTTGGGAATAAGGCTGAGAGTTGAGGTAGAGTGGGCTGGGCAGACAGCTGCCTGCAGAGCTACTCCAACAGAAACTGCAGTAAGCTTTGTACATAGTGGTACCGCAGCAGGACAGTTTTTAAAGGGCATGCTTGACTGCACGATTCTCATGCAGTCTTTGATTAGACACTGTGTGATAGGTACAACTACACTATCAACAGCACTGTAGTTTGAAATAAATGAAATACCAAGGCTATGCTGGCGATGTGAACTCTTAGAAAGTATTACATTACCAAAAGATAAAAAATTGCATTACATAAAATGAAGTCTTTAGAAAAAGCCTGAAGAGTCCAAACACCAGACATCTGGAAAACAGCAAAGAGAAGGGTTTTGTGTGTGTTGCCCCACACTAACTTCAGTAAAAGAAACTTGCTTCCTACTGCAGTATATATAAAGAGTCTTTTACTGCCCTGTTCATCCTGAAAGGCTATTTGTACCTTTTTCATTATACATAAGAAGTTAAAAGAAACAGAAACAAAGCATCTTCTTCACCACCTTGCTACAAACCAGGCTGAGATTTTTATCAACTTCTGTAGTTTAAAAACTTAAAAGGCAACAAATTTGAAAAAGCAGACATAACTAGCAATCTCATTAGGATATATCCAGAACATATCTGGAAAGACAGAACTCTGCACTTGCACTACCACCAGGAATACAAGACAATATTTAAAGATTAAGACACCTACAGGTAGGCATCTGAATTAAGGTGTGTAAACCTGTAAACCCACTGTAGTCAATGGAGATCTCATCTATCAGCCAATGGAGCTGAAAACAATTAACCTGACCAGCTGTAAGGTGTCTACTCAAGGGTAAGGTGTATCAATTGTATTGACTACACTGCTTACAACGAGACTTTAGCACATGTACAGACACACTACTGCCACACCACATAACTGTCATTTTTTTCAGATACTGTATCAGTGAGATTTTAGGAAGCCAAGACAGGCTCCTAAACGTGGGCATCAATCTGAATCATCATCAGGTTGATGTGAAATATCATAGAATCATACAATAGTTTAGGTTGGAAGGGCCCTTCAAAGGTCAGCTAGTCCAAGCCCCCTGCAATGAGCAGGGACATCTTCAGCTACACCAGGTTGCTCAGAGCCCCATCCAACATGACCTGGAATGTTTCCAGGGATGCGGCATTCACCACCTGTCTGGGCAACCTGTGCCAGTGTTTCACCACCCTCACTGTGAAAACTGTCTTCCTTACATTTAGTTTAAATCTACCCTCTTTTAGTTTAAAACCATTACCCCTCCTCCTATTGCAATAGGCCCTGCTAAAAAGTCTGTCCCCATCTTTCTTATAAAAGACCGCCACAAGTACAGACAGAGCTACCTTGCATTGGAGAACAGTATGCATAGTAAAACCAAGCATCCAGTAATTCTGAATTTAAATTAGAACATGCGTATGCACCTCTTTGAACCTGAACACCTGAACCAACCCATCTGAAAAAAATCTTACTAGACCCATCCCAAATTTAGGATTCCTCTGCATAGTTTATTTTTCCAAGGCGTAACTTAGTTTGAGAGATTTGCAATACCACAAGCCATAGAAACAAGAGAAACACTGAAGACAAGCAGGCTGGGATAGTTATGGCACTACAAATACTTTATATCATAGCTACTAATTCAAGGGAACATAACAGAAGAGGAAAATAACTTCCTCATAATTTGGTTTCTCTGAAAATACAGTTTGGCTGATTTCTATGTTTTGGCCTACCTTGGGCAATAGGTGGGAATTTCCCTGCCTCACACTACTTTTGGACCTGTAACATACCCCATTATGCCACAACAAACATCTCAGGTGAGCAGCCTTAGATCTCTTCAGAATGTTCTACTTCAATTCCCTGGAGAATAAGAAGCAACAATAACTTTCCAAAATGACTGGAAATATGCTTGTAAGTTTCAATTTTGGAAGTGCAGACAGCTACATACTCAAGGTAAACATCTACGAAAACTAAGCTCACTATATGGACAGAAAAGACCACAAAACTAGCCCAGGAAACCTCTTGTATGTCACTGGCAATGTTCAGCTACCTGATAGAGTGGGCACTAACTCAGAAGTGAGCAAGGTGTGCTGTGTAGAAAGGCAGCCAATTTGCATGTGAAGAAACCAGGACATGATGATGTCTAGGTAACTCTCCTTGTTAACAATTCTGTAGCAAATGGCAGACCTTTATAACAAGGGTGCCTTATTAAAAAATGCACTAAAACCATTTTACTCTACATGTGTATGAAAAGCTGCAGTTACAGCAACTTTTCCTCACATTGTCCTCTTTCTGCTGAGAACTCTTAATTTCTAGACAGACAGAAAAGTCTGAGAAAAACTGTATTTGTAGTACTTAGCAGAGCAGCCAGAAGCTTCCTAGAAGCTTCACTAGCAGCCAAGTAATTTGATGCAAGTAGGGACTCCAGTCCTTCCTTACTTTATCTACTTACTGTAGTTGTTGTAGATAAGATCTACAACACTGTGAGAAAATTGAGAACATATCAATTTGATAGTGGAAATTTCTGTTGATATGAATACAGCATGTTATCTGGCTCACACTTCGATTATAACAACACTAGTGCTGTGGAAAAAAAAAAAGACAGTAAAGAAATGAATACCCTCTAATAGCATACGGAAAGAACCAAGACTACAGAATCTTTTTGGTCAAGCCTTGTCAGTTCAAGTCTTGTTTTAAACTTCAAAAACTTCAAAAGAACCTTTGCAAAAGTTCTCTTCCAAAAAAGTTAACAAAAGAATTGTGACATATTAGCTTCAAGGAAAGACTGGCTATCCTGTTCTTCCTCTTCTGGAAATGCATCCTATATTAGAAAGAAGTAGACAATTTACTTAGTTACTCAAGTGTGACTAACTCAGTTACTAATTTTTCTTTAAATATAAAGCCAATAGGGAAGGTAGGCAGGCCTAACAAAACTTCACATGTGGCAGATGTAAAAGAATTTAAACAAAACAACATGACTTCACAAATGGAGAGTCTCTTGCTAGTCTGTCCCTTACATTAAAATGGGCTTGAAAACAGACTACATTCTGGACTCTACCAATTAAGCCATGTGGCTTTCCCGCAATCAAAGATAAGATCCAGGACTGCGTATCTTCCTGTCTCCAAGTCTCATGCAACAGCACTGAAGAACACAGATTAATGCAGAAATGGAAAAACATGGCACAAAATCAGAGAGTGATCTCCCAAGAGAGTAAGTATCATGGCCTTAACATTTCATTGTCAAGCTTTACAGCTCATGTTGGTGTTGCCAAGGACTTTTAGGTTTTGTTTTTTTAAAGGACCCCTGTTCAGACCACTGCTGCAGAGATTTCTTAGCTCTGTTTAACCCTTACTCTTTAGCTCTTCAGAAGTTCTTGCTTTCCAAAAAAAAAAAAAAAAGAAGGAAAGCTATTTGTTATAATTTTAAGACCCCTCAAAGGTCTATTTTTTCCTGACTTACCTCATTAATTACTGAGACTTTGACTCATCTCTAGCTGGCCCATAGTGACAACCAAGTATATTCACATTCTTTCCCATAGTGCTTCTGAGGGTGGAGTTGTGCAAAATGACTGAGCTGATCTTACAGCTTTCTTCTGCCAAAAGATGCACAACCCCTTCCCTTACTTTCCTTCCCTCTATCTTGTCCCACTATATGATACAGCCTATACTTTACACTACTCTGACCCATCAACTCCACATTAAAATGATTCTGCTAACTAACTCAGAATATTTTTCATTCTTTTGGCTATGTTAGTTTTCTGCTGGGTTACAGAGTCAAACTGAATACCAAAGTCTTACAAAAATTGATGCAGAAATAGCTATGCCACTGAGCTGTTCACAGAGTGGTGGAAGCAGGATGCACCCTCTCCACAAGACACTAACTAGAATAAGTCAGATAATCTTTTTTTTTTTTAATCCACTCACCCACACTTTTACACTTGACAAATTGTCCCGATTAATGGGACAAAGCCACTTTACCCCAAATCTCACCTAAAAACTTCTTGATATATACAAAAATTTCAAGCCAGCACACTTGTGTTCTGCAACAACAGCTTCATTTGCTGATCATTACTGTCTTATTTTCTATGTATCCATCTTTTTTTTTTTGGACAGCAAGCACTTTGAAGTAGCAGTTATCTTTGTTCTGTGTACTTCTGCTGCACCAAACAGTTTCACATCCACAACTGTTTGCACTGAATAACACTCAGTACATATGATGATGATCTCTAGCACAGAGTGAAACTGGTGTTTTAAAATGCTAGTCTCAAGAATTCCGTGAATCCCTACACCTTAAAAGCAAATCCTAAGTGCATGTATATTAAAAAAAATAAAAATATCTTCGAAGTTGTGTTGTTTTTTGTTTTTAAACTCTCATGACCTTTTAGGGCTTTACTCATTTTATTCACCCTTTCAGGACTGTGACATTGTTTTTCCCCAGTGAGAATCATGATGCATTCTGACAGATCCCATTCTCCAGAGAGAAAGAACACCGCACAGCTCCAGCTACACAAAACAGCCAGCACTGCATCTAATGCAGGGATGAAACAAGACAAGCAATAGCTATATTAGCACAAGCGACAACTCCTTTCCCCTGACGGATTCAGCAGTGTTGTTTGACCACATTCAGTATGTTAGCAGCATGCCAGTTTGCTATTGTTATGTGCATGTGAATAAAAAGCAAACAAAAAGAATGTTGGGGTTTAGCACACAAATAATTCAGTAACTCTGAAGTCAGGCACAATGACTTAAACTGAGAAGTGTATATTTTATATGCATGACTTGGTAGATGCTAGGACAGTAGCTGTACACAGTAAACAATGCATGTACAGTAGGTAAACTCTCAAGGTGAGAGACTGCTCTAGCACCTGCTATCACACCTACTAGAACCATAGTGCCAAAAGTGAAATAAGAGACTAAATATTCCTAAAGACTTCTCTTAAAAAAGGAAGTTGTACTTCACTACAGTTAAGCATTTAATAATTGACTAAGAACACAAGAGATATATTCCTCTTACTGAAGAAAAGAATCACAATATAAATGGATGATCCTGGTGAACTTACTATACACCTCTACATTTATTAGAGATTCTTAAAGTTTAAGGGCTATGCAACTGTATATTGCAAAGCTGCTCTTAGTGGCTTGTTAAACTACATGCTGCCAAAATGAAGGAAGTTGAGTGGAACACAAATCAACCAGAAACATTAATGCACAGTTCTCCATTGCCACTGTAATAGTCATGAGGTACCAGTTATTAAAAGCAATGAAACATTAAAAATCAGTTACTTAAGATGTCTATCTAAGCCTAGATGACAGGTAATCAGTCTGCAAAAGCACTTTTTATCAACACCTTTAATAATGAAATGAAACACCAATGAGAAGGCATATCCTGCCATTATCAAATTGATGGAGGAGTGGGGGTAAATAGGTCAATTATGTAATCTCTCATAACACGAAGTACTCTTAATTTACATCCAATTCAAAATGTGAAAATTGCACAAAAAACCCCACAACCAGGTTCTGAGAACAATAGGAGAAAGCTACATTTAAAAAAGCTAACTGCATGACACAGAGAACACTCCTGAATTACTTATATTGACATATAAATTCCACTTAGCCAGATTCAAAAAGATTAGTGCATTAACAGTTTATATTCAGCCTATGATTTAAAAAAGTAGTATTTTAAAACTAAGGTATGTCTCAATTTATAAGTAAAAACATATAAATAATCACTTGTTTGTAGTATCAGCTTTAGGCAGTTACTCTTATTTTGAAAAATGTACTGAATACCAAGCCAGACAGACATTCTCTATGTTCACTGTTATTCAAGTATTATCGTACTTCAATCAGTAAGATGCAAAATACTTTGCAATGGTATAGCATGATATATAAGTTTTGATAAATAATTCTCACAAATTTTAGATTTAAAAACCACAATGTATGTCAAATCTTCACAACTGAGAACATTCCCTTGAAAAGCACAGATGACCAAAACCAGTCATTTCTGCAGAATGTACCTAGAGACTTATTAAGTTTGATTCCTATAGCTTCCACAGGTGAACCATAAATAAAACACTTCATTTTAAACACAACAGTGGAGCTCAAATACCTTGATGAAAACAGAAAGATTATTTTCATTCTCACTGCTTAAGAGAGATATGAATAGATGAGAGTGGCTTAGTAACATAGAAAAAAGCACACCTTCCCTCTTTCATGGCAGTCAGCAAAGTAAGTAAAATGAGTGTTCTTCCTACATCAATCAGGTAGCAATTAATCTTAACATTTACAAAAGTGACTATTCACTAGAAAGCAGTGCAAAAGACAGCAAATTCAACGTAGGATCCAGAAATCAGCAGAACCTCAGATAAGAAGAAAGACTTATATCAGGATTACACTTAGCAGTCTAATCCTTCATATTTATCTCTGTACACCTAGACTTGCACATATGTCCTGCTGTAAGTAAACAGGAGAATGAAGTTTAAATGCCTACTGTAACTGTATAGATTTTTTCACATGTGCATAAAATACTGTAAGTTAAAAGACTTCTTCAGAAATATTCTTAGGTATGGATAAAGGTGGCAGGAAATAACACATTCTGGTGTTGCAGTCAGCTTGAAGCTATGACAGCAGTTCAAACATGGACCACTTTCTAAATTACTGTCTTATGCTCTTTTTTCTAAGCAAGACACTGAGACTGTATGTGTAGAAAAGCAATCCTTACATCTTCATCCTTGGAATTATGTTAATTATCCCCAGTGTATGATACTGTATGACAAATTTGTAGACAGCATTGCTTTACTGTTAAAACTTCTGAAAAACAGGTTTTGTAGTTGAAACTTTAACAGCGCTTTTATAGTAGCACCTAAAGCTACAGTTATTACTACTTAATTAAAAGCACAGAATAAAGGTGAAGATCGGCCATATAAATTATTTTGGATTACTAGAAACAGACTTAAAACACCTTTAAATTTTGAACATGGGAAGAAAAAACTGAAGAACCATTCCAAAAGATAGCTAAAATATTGATTTGAAAATTAATTACAAATGCCTCTGATAAACAAGGTACTCTAATCGCTTCATAGCAGTAAAACAAACTGTCCTGCATGATTTCTCCAATCATAAAAATAATATTAATTTTAGCACAACCTAAAGCACCAAGACATGTTTAAAAAACTGCTGTTGATAAGAAATATTTTATTTACTCCTCCATTTAAGTTTACAGTGAGGTCCTCAACTCTCAGGAAGAGATCATCAAAGAACTATAGAATAGTTTGGGTTGGAAGGCACCTTTAAAGGTCACCTAGTCAAGCCCCTCTGCAATCAGCAGAGACATCTTCAACTAGATCAGGTTGCTCAGAGCCCCATCCAACCTGACCTCCAGTGTTTCCAGGGATGGGGCATCTACCACCTCTCAGGGCAACCTGTGCCAGTGTTTCACCACCATCAAAAATTTATTTCTTGAATCTAGTCTAAATCTGCCCTCTTTTAGTTTAAAACCATGATCCCTTCTCCTGTTGCAACAGGCCTGCTAAAAAGTCTGTCCCCACCTTTCTTCTAAGACCCCTTTAAGTACTGGAAGGCTGCAGTAGGTCTCCCTGGAGCCTTCTCTTCTCCAGGCTCAACAACCACAACTCTCTCAGCCTGTCCTCACAGGAAAGGTGTTCCGTTGTGGCGCTCCTCTGGACCCACTCCAGCAGGCCCATGTCTTTCCTGTACTGAGGGCTCCAGAGCTGGACGCAGGACTCCAGGTGGAGTCTTGCCAGAGTGGAGTAGAGGGGCAGAATCGCCTCCTTCAACCTGCTGACCATGCTGCTTTGGATGAGCCCAGGTTATGGTTGTCCCATCGGGCTGTGAGTGCATATTGCCAGCTCATGTCAAGCTTTTCACCCACCAGTACCTGCAAGTCCTTCTCGGCAGGGCAGCTCTCAATCCCTTCATCTTCCAGCCTGTATTGATAGTGGGGGGTTGCCCTGACCCACGTGTGGGACCCTGCACTTGGTCTTGTTTGAACCTCATGAAGTTCACACAGGCCCGTTCCTCGAGCTTGTCCAGGTCGCTACATGATCTTCACAGGCACAGAGGGAAGGCTGATGGGTCAGTAGTTCCCAGAATCCTCCTTGCTACCTTCTTTAAAAATTGGTGCATTATTTCCCTTTTTCCAGTCTCCAGGGACTTCACCAGACTGCCAGGAGTTTTCAGATATCATGGAGAATCGCTTGGCAACTACATCAGCCAATTCCCTC
>NW_010533709.1:0-34562 GCF_000687285.1 Phaethon lepturus
TATTAATAATTTCTTCCTCTCTTGTGGTCAGCATTCTAAAAACCATGAATCATCAGATATTCCTCTGTAACATTAAGGTGTGTTCTGGTGATTTTTGCTATTATCATGCTTAACCCTGCAGTGAGAATTGAAAGCTGCTGTAGAGAAACCCTCATATTTCAGATAAGCAGGGAGTATTAATGCTCAGCTTTCTCAGTAGCTTTCTTTTATTAATTAATATACTAGTTTGTAACAGATTCAGTGCAGCCAATCTCAGACTTCTTGAAGCTGGCAAAAATTAGGTGTTTATTTCTAGGCACTGGAAAATATAATTTCAGATTCAAAAAAATTAAGGAAAAGCATTGTAATTCTGTGTCTGTCAAAATCCAGTGTATTCCTCTTGCCTCTGTTCTTCAGAGCTCTTTCTTGTCAAGTGTATTTTTAGTAAGGTCTGAAAATAAAGGCATAATTTCCTGGGTAATACAAATTTTAAAAGTACTGGAATTTCCAGCCAGGTGGCTTACAAAGATGCTGAACAATTACTGTTGCATAATTATACCTTAAGGATTAAAAGTAATGAAGAATTCTGTTTTTATAGTTGTCTTAACTTTTCCTAAAGCATATCACACCTGTCTTTTTTTTTTTTTTAATTATTTTCGGTTTTCATCATAGTACAGTCCTTCATATGTGTTGGAGATTTCCGTAGTTCACTAGTGAAGATGATTTAGATCACAGATATGAAGACATGAAAATTTACATTTAAAAAAAAAAAATTAGGCCTGTATTGTTGCTTGCATGAATGATTTTGGACACTTTTGGCATATTTTTGGGGAGTTGAAAATGAAGATGAAGTCTGTTTTCAGTTGTTTGCGACTTAATCTTTTGTGTCATCCTGTCATCCAATGAATAAAATATGCAAGTTTAATGGTGATTATACTTTAGTGCAAATCTAGTGTAGCTGCTAAAGAACAGGCAAGTGACCTGCATGGCTTCTTAATCTATGCATAAGCACTTTTGTTTCATAAGAAGCCTTTTCAGTACATGTGCCCTGAGATGGAAGTGATTTTTCATAAAATTTGATTGTGTTTCATGTCATAATCCTTCTTTTCTATTTCATCCTTATAGCAGTATTTTGACTATGTCTTCCAGGGGCTGAGAGGTAGTTAGGTTTGGGTGACTTTCTCCTATTAATATATATCTTAAAATATTTACTTTATAATACATTGTAAAGATTTTGGTTTTTATTGAAATTTTTCTTCTGTCAGAATTGGAATGCTCAATAAAAATGTTAGTATATGTCTTCAGTAACACACAGTGTGATTTTCTAAGACAATTACAAAAAACCTTAAAATTTTGAAATTAAAACACTGCATCAACTAAAATGGAGATGTAAGAACAGTTAAAGCAATGAGGAGAGTAACAGTTTACACTGATATAACCTCAATATGCGAAAGGATAGAAAACTATGTAAGTAATATAAAGCAGTCTGGTCTCAGTAGTTCTTGTTGCAATATTTAAAAAAATAATTTGTAAGTATTAATTTTCTGAAATGGATTTAAAAAGTAACCAACGTACATAAGAAACAGATAGATATATTAATGACATAACGGTGTATTACAGTTTATATTAAAAGTGAAATATTCTTCCAGCTTGCAATATGTGCAGAAACATTTAGTGATAGTTGGTAAAATTTACAAAACTTGATTCTTGCCATAGCACTGTTTTTTTTTCTTTTCTGCTTGTAGAACACATCACACTAGTGTTTGTAGGTATGAAATACTCCATGCTTTGCCTTTTGCACATTAAAGTGGGTTTTTACATTTCTTTCTGTCATGTAAAACGTGTTCGAGAGTGCATTTTGTATATCAATACGAAATGTGTGATTTTCCGACTCTGAATGGATGGGAGGGGAGGAAAAGGAGGAATCAACAGACTTGGTGCAATCTTCACAGGGTTGAGCTAAAGCTTGTGAAAGAACTTACTAATGTATTAAAATGCCTCAACAGGGATTTGCTGAGAACTAATGCTGTAATGTGTTAGTCATCCTCTATCTGCTTCTATTTTTACAGGTTCTGAAGGATGGCTGATGCTGGTTTCTGCGATGCCACTTGGAGTCTCCAGCACTGTGAATTGATAAGTAACGTGCAGATTTAACTGCACGACCTGGGGAGAAAACATCAGGAGTGTTACTTCTTTTCAGCTCCTTAAGTGGACAGAAGTACAGTGTCACCTGTCTGCAAGGGAAGATTCTTCAACAGAATTTTACAGCTAATAATAAAGACAACATAGCATCATCCACCTTCCTGATATACAGCGCGTCACCTTCGAAGACAGATGATCTTTCAGAAGCCGGAGGATGCCCACAGAGCGCATAATAATGAAGTAGTGAATTGATACTGCTGCTGCTGCCGCCTAATTGTCAGGATCACAGCTGATAGAACTGCACTGCCCTTTTTCTGCTTCCTTAATCAGGCCAGGAACAGCAGGGTGGACATGGCTGGCCTCCTTAACAACCTGCTACTACTGTTTCTTGTTTTTCAAAACATCTGTTTGGGTTTCAGAAGCCCACTTTCTATCTTCAAGAGGTGGGTTATGCAGGAAGAACTTATGTGTTGAATGCATGCAGTCAGTTACAGTGTTATGGAAATATGAAAAAGCATGTCCTAGATAAAAACGTGTATAGTATGTGTTCAGTTTTGCTCACTTGCTCTGCATTTTCTTTCTGCAATTTTGAAGTGGCACTCTTGTCATATTGAAGACAGAAACTCTTGTTCTATTCATAGGTAGCTTTGTAGGATGTGAGTTCAGGATAATAAAACAGCAATTAATAGAATTTAGATAAGGCCATAGGTCTATTTGAGACTACACAAGGAATAAATATATTTCAGTTGCCTGCATTAGCTTGCGGTATAAAATGATGTTTTAATGAGAAAGCATCATCTAGCTTAAAACTGGGAAGTCCTGGGAAATTGGGGGGCGTTGAATGCAAAATTATATAGATAACCTTTAATATAGTGTGGACAAGAGAAGTAGCCTCTTGGCTCTCCGGAAGAGTGTTTTACTGTTTGTGAGGTGTATTGGGCACTGTAGTTACCATGTCACTTCTATATTTATATATATACATGAATATACATATTCAAATTTTATGTCAGTATTGCATGATATTTCAGGTGTCTTACCATTTAGTTCCGTACAGTGATCTACATTTTTTTATAATTTGTTTCTACATTCAATACAGACTTTGATATTCATGTGAAGTTGTAAAATTTCCTGGTTTACTCCTTATAACAGGAGTTGCTGTAAATGTCATGGTGTTGGAAGTAAAAATTTCTCCTTTACACATTATTTACATTTAATCTGTATTGAACTACAGGCACATAGTCTTAAAAAAACCCCACAAAACTGTTGTGAATGATTAACAGTACTTGACTAGTGAATTAATTCTCTATCTGTATCTCTGTGTACCTCAGACAATTATTTAGATGAGATGACAGATTATGTTTTCAGCTAGTCTGTCTGATTGCTCAGAGGAACTACTTTAGTAAGTGCTTGATAACGAAGGTATTTTCCTCAGCTCGTGAAGGAGTGGAATTTCTAGATCACACCTGGAGGTACTCCAAGTTGTCAAACTTCTTTACTAATTCTGAAAACCCTTCTTTTTAGAAAGACATAACAAAATATCAATATTTTAAAAAACCTTTCCTCCTGCTTTTTAAGGTATAAAGATACTACCAGATCCCTTTCCAATGAATGCCTTGGAAGCGATCGGCCGGTAATTTCACTTGGTCTGTCAGATTTTGCATTGGACATTCGCATGCCTGGGGTGACGCCTAAGCAGGTGAGAGAAATGCAGTTTTTCTTTTTGCCACTTGTTCTTTTTTTTATAAGCTAGGAAAACAAAGCTGTGTCTACAATATCACTTGCATACAGTGAACGAAAAAGCCAGAGTAACTTTTATACATATATGTCCAGAGAAAAGTATGAAACAGAAAAATAATCCCAAAAGAGAGGAAAATCTTTTCATCTGATTAATTTTATTTGTAAGATATTGGTTTCATAAACTGAATTGCTGAAATTTATTAAAACTGGGAATATGAGTTTTATTAAAGTGAAGTATTTCCATCTGTGCTGGGAAGACATACAATTATTTAGAGTTGCAGTTTACACTGAATCTCAGATGATGCCGCCGCAATGAATTCAGCTACATTAAATTGAACATTGCTGCAACTTTGGCAATCTGAGAGAAAAGAATCAAGAAGCAGTTTATAAGGGTAATACTTTTGACCCAATATTTTAAACCCTTAAAATACTCCATGAAAGTGGCTATAAACAAGTTATAATGGTATACTCTTTCAGGTTTGAAGTTGCTTATCTTCTACTGAGCCAAGTGAGTAAAAATGAAAACAATTGTTAGTATTTTTAACATTAGCATTAGCATTTTTAAGATTCACATAAAAGTCTGAGATTCTACTGTCATTTTCACATGTAGTTTCATTAAGCAAAATAAACAATGATTAATGGGGTTTTTTTTTTGCAGCAAGGCAATGCAGGCAATTATATATGTTGTTAAAAGACCCTACATCTCTTTTAGAGGGCTGCAGATGCTTGGAAAGAGCAGGATGTTGTGCTGCAGTAGATGATGACTCATTGTTGCAGATAGCACTTTCAAAAAATACTGAAGGGAAAATGAGTTTTTCAGTTACAGAGGAGCACCCCTCTGGAATATATAATTTAGAGCAAGTGGTGTCATTCCAGTGACTGCAAAACAAAAATATAGTTTCTAGTAGATCTTACTTGTCTGCTGCAAAATATTAAACTTCTCTTTCGAAAAGTGTGAAAAGTTCTTATTTCATCCAGGTGCACATTTGTTATTATGTTTTCTTGATTTTACATGAGGAACCTGTTGCCTGCAGGTTGAGTTAGGAAAAAGCATGTCCTAGATAAAAACGTGTATAGTTGAAGAGTTAGGAAACACGTAGGAAGGGGTCACTCACTTCAGATTCCTATTAAAAGAAAGAACACCAAAACCCAACACCAACAGGCTGTGATAGTTAATAGAGAGGACATAATACTTTTCACATTCATGTGTACATATAGTCAACAGCCTTTATGTACACAATAAACTGAAATGCTGTGATCTAGTGTAGATTTGGGGGAAGGAGGAGAGAAGACAGCAACAGAAACCAACTTGCCAAGTTAATTCCTAAAAAAGTAAGTGAAAATAATCAGTAACCAGCCTTCTATGTTTTTAAGTCTAGCTTTTGCTTTCCTCTCTCAGTCTCGCCCACCCTTCTCATTGTCCCTTCCTCCTTCCAGAGTGTCCCACACTAACTGTACAGGAAACTCGGTTCCCATTTAGACAAGTCAAACACTGATATACTCAGCAAGAAGCAACGGTAGAAAAGAAAACCTTCATTTTCTTGCAGGTCACAGAAGGGGATAACCAGCAGCTTTGTAGTTCTAGTGCTGTTGATTAGTTCATTTTTGTGGCAGAAAGAACATGGAAAGGGAAGAATCCTCTATAGAGTGTAAATTATTCTGTACTGGCTTCTTACTAGCTCACTGTCTTCTTCATATACCTTTTGGCCCTAATTGTGGGCAGATGTATTTAGCGACCGTGGATCTGCTGTGAGTTAAAGTTGCCCATACTGATGTTTATATAAGAGCATAAATTGGGAGTTGGATTCAGCACCCCGTCCCTGGAAAGATTAAAGGTCAGGCTGGACGGGGCTCTGAGCAACCTGATCTAGTTGGAGATATCTCCATTTATTGCAGGGACCTTTAAAGGTCTCTTCCAAGCCAAACTGATTCTATGATTCTGTGGGTCCCTTCCAGCTCAAGATATTCTATGATTCTGTTATATACAGGTTTCATCTTCCAGGTCTATCTGCAAGTTTCTCTCTGTTCAGGGAAGGTGCAAAAATAAACAAAAGAGCAAGAGGACAAGTGCACTTGCTAAAATGCTTTGTTATGGGCTTTCTGGAGGTGTATCACTATTTTGCTTGTGACTAATTGCAGTTCTTGAATTCTCAAGCATACAATTTATGTGGGAAAGGTGGGGAAAAAAAACAAAGAGGAGGAGCAGAAATTAGATATGAACGAGTTAAATTCTAGAGAACAGAATAGTATCTTTAGAGCTACACTAGTATGTTCTCTGCTATTTCTTCTTTGTCATGCATTTTTGTGAAAGAAAATCTTGTTTCAGCTGGATTGTTGTGAATTCTGAATTCATTGTTTGGCCACAGGTTGGTACTTTCAGGAGACTTTACAAACTGAATTCTTCTGGCCTCTTTCTCTTTTGGTGGTATGCAAACATCAGTCACTTTTCTTACCTAGAGTCACAGCCAGCTAACAGAAGAATGTCTAATGGAACTAACCAGTTCTTTGTTTACAATTTATGACCAGCATTACCTGTGGTAGATGTACAATCAGAAGGTTCATTTAATGTAAGAATTGTTCTGGAAGGGCTGGAGTCATTGGTGGTTTAGTCAAAAGTATCTCCAATCTGGAAAAAGAAGGGGAACTTCTGAAATAATACTGCTGCTCAGTTGAGTTCTTCCATAGCATCGCATCACTGTAGGTAACTGTGTTTAATTTTATTTTCCAAAGTCCTTGATACTCCAGCTTCCCAGATAATTCTTGTTGAAAACAGATACTGAAAATAAATCTCCTTGGATTCCAAGAAGTCTAACCATCTGCGTGTGTTCCCTGAAATTGAGTTGAATTTTTGATAGTACCACTAAGGTTGTATCTAGATTATAAGCACTGACATTTTTTGTTTTGCAGTGATTACTGTAGGAATCATTGAATTCTCTTAATGTAGGGGCATACAGCTAACATACAGCTTAAACTCTGTAAGTGTTTCACGGGGAAAATATGTTCACGGGCAAAGAAAGCCCCAATGATTTTATATCATCTGCATAGGTAGCACTTTTTAGTGGTGGATGTGGAATAGTTCTTGGTGGAATGATATGCAAATGGCTGGAGCCAAATTTAACATCTGTCCTTGTATTGGAAGGTTAGTTGCATAAAATTCAATTCATGTTAATCTTGTGTTGTCAAGGCTGTGGGAAAAGTTGGTCCCAAGTTGTGTGTTCTTTTGGCACAAGTACCAAACATGAACATTCATGTGAAACTCAGTTCTGAGTGCTCCTTGTGAACAGGGGCACTGAAGTGTGTGTTCAGGCAATACAAATCTGGAAGTCAGTGGGGTAGCATAGTTTTCCAGATCAATTAATAATTGTGGTTTATATTCATTATTGCTTTTGAACACTACCACCTCTCCTAAATGGGGGAAACAATATCTGCGGTATGTAAATACTCTGTTTTTTCTTAATAATTATTCCAATTGCAGAGTATGTAAAAATGCAACTAAGATGTCATATGAAGACTAATTTTTGTGTTCTGCTGAAGGGTGAAGGACATCTAAGAGCTGTGGAGAGGAAGACCGAAGGGCTTCTTCAGTTCTGAGGGAAAAATTCTGTAATCATTTTTTACACTTAAGATAGTTATAAGAAAATAATCCCTCTGCACAGTAAATTAATAGTATGTTAGGATTTATTATTTATATGGGAAGCTATATGTTTTATCTTCCAAGAAGAGGTGGAATTAGCTCACTATGAAAACTCTTTAAGTTTTAGGTACAAAACCCACTACTGTTAAGTGTATTAAGGCTATTTTGTGAAAGCATTATTAAGAATGTAGGATAAGCATGTTTACTCTGCCGGTAATACAGTTTTGCCGCTGTGAATGTCTATGTTGACCACAAATCAAATAAGAAATAATGGCAAAAAATTGTGGTGTAATTAAAACTGTATCTCAAGTAATTTTGTTCATACTTGATAGTTTGTGTAGGTTTTTTAATTAATTACTATTATGTTTGAGGCTGAACAAACTTTTCACTAGTAAATAAATTTTGGTACAGCATTGTCTGAGTTCTGAAATGTACACTTGAAACTTCATAAATATTTCTAAAAGGACAAAAAAGTAATAAAAGTGTTGTTATTTGCTGAGATATTGTTAGCATGGAAAGGTTCTATGGAGGAGTTCTTGTCTAATGGATTTGCAAGTCTTTTTTTTTTTTTTTCTTAAACTGCTTATCTTCAGCTTCTACCAGTAGGTCAGCTGTGACTCATAAAACTTGCATATTCAATTACATAACTTTAGTCTCTCAGTTTGAAGTCTTTGCTTAAAATTTTTCTTTTAATCTCTAGTTTGCTTGGGTATACCATACCAGATAAAAAACGAGAAGGAAATTTGATTATTCAGATACCCATAAATTACTGGCACCTCTTTCTTTACTATTGCTGTGATAACCAAGTTGAGATCTTGACCTGAGATCCCCCAAGACTTGCTCTGACTCTGGCAAAAGCTGTGTGAATGACTTGGTTATTACTTAGGGTAAAATTCTGTAAAAAGCAGAATTTAGTTACTTGTATGAATCTGGACCCTGGCACAGTGAATAGCAATACCAGAGATTCATGAGAAGTGATGCAATGATTAGTCAGTAATGGCCCTTATTAAATAACAAAGACACTTGCTTTAAAGAAGAGATCTGGGGGGCAGGAGATGTAAGGAAAAAATGTGGAGCTTTTCTCTTTCCCCCTCACCAGTATGCTTTCAAAAGGCAGCCTGTTGCACTTTGAAAGTTCTATTCATCTTGTCTTTTCACTTTGTTTTGAAATATCTGAATTGATGGGTTTATACGCAGTGGAGCAATTTTTTCCTTCTGCTTGTTTCTTACTGCAAGTTGAAGTCTACATAATAATTTTCTTCTGAAAATGGATCAAACCTGCACATGACTCATGGACGAACAATCTCACAGACTTAACTTACGGTTAGGTGGAGAAAACAGGACAAAATTATTGTGGATTCTGCAATGTGTCTTTTGTCATGCTTTAGCGTCATGATGTTACTGCTATACTTGTGTTTGAAGTCTGGAACATTGACAATTGGAGATAAGCAACCAGAATCCGTTTTGTTGAATCCAAAATCTGTTTTTTCATTTGCTCGTTTTCTCTTATTAGCTAAATACAGGCTGGCTTGTACATCAGAAACAAAATTGAAAATCCTTGTGACTATGCCAGGACAAGTTTTCATGCCAGTAATGGTAAAGACTTCAGAATGACCAGATTGATTGACTGCTTTATCCATTTGGCTGAACAATCTCTTCTCTGACTAAACTTTATAGGAGTTATTTAAGGAAAGACCATAAGAGGTAGGATAGAAGAGTAGTAATGCAAAAACTAGAATATATCCTCCATATTTACAGTAATAATGAGATGTTACTGGTTTGGAGTTTTAGTCCAGATTATCATATTTAATAGGTATTGGTAGTTCTTTGTGTCATGCATTTGTCAAATAAAAAAACTACAACAACTTATTTTTAGTCCAGACTGTTTCTAAATTCGATTTGCATTTAAAGACAAATAATCTACTGCTTATTTCTAGTAGAGTGTGAGGTATCGTGCCATTGACTTTCAAAGTTTGGGTGTAAGGATGTTAATGAAGCATTTTAAAAAAAAATCTTACTTCTCAACCCATGTTAGATAGAAAAGGTGGAATATTGCCTTTTCTATTTCTAGAAGGCTTTAGCATGTTCACTCCATAAATGCATATAACTAGAGTACACAAAGGAATTCACATCAGTTGTATCAGCTGGCCTGTGTTCATCCTTCCCATCTTCTAGCAAAAACACCAAAAATTATTTCTTATCTGCACACATCGCTGCTTTGTGTAATCACATATGCTTATGACCATTGTACCTGTCCTTCCTTCTCAGTTGCATTTAATTGTTTATACCTATTTGCAGTGTCTTTTTTTAAATTAGGTTTGAAGTTTTTCATAGCAGGACTTTTATCTTCATCTGTTTATTAGAGTCCTTATGAAAATGAAAGTCCTGTCAGATTTTGAGTTCATGGGTGTAGTAAAATTCCAGTAGCTGACATCTTTCCTTTCTTAAACAGCCTTAAAAGTTGGGAAAAAAGGTTTAAACTAGCTAATAATGTAGCTATCAACATAATAGCCACATTGCTGACCTTATAGCGTAATATCTGTTACACGTAAATAAACCATGGCAATGGATTTATTTTTTACAATAGTAATCTAGATATCCTACATCATCTTTGGCTAAACATCTCAGTAAGGCACGTGGTGCCTTTTCTAGATGGTGCTTTTGTAGGACCAGCCCTTCATCTATCTGACAAAGATGAGTCTGAATTCATTTTTTTTTGTGTAGTTCACATACTTTTAAAAAATGTAATTTTGTGCTGTTCCAATGATTTACTGGGTTTTTTTGATGTACAAAATAAGAGCATTCCTTTCAATAACATTGCCATATTTAGGTTTTACTGTTCTCAAGGACTTTGTTTTATATTGCAGGTTCTTATATTGCAGGTTCTTTCATAGTCATCCAAGGTGCTTGTAGATGGAAAACCTGGATTTTGTTTGTGGCCTGAATTTACTGTGTTTGCATTTTAATTGATTCATATCTTAATCCAGGAATACTTCCAAGGCTTACATGCTGAGCATTTTAAACTCAAACCAAAAGCCTTTGCGGCAACAGAGGCAACAGTAGCATCATGGAGAGCGCATTCTTGATAAGTTTCCTGCCTGGAGTGCCCATTACACTGTATCTTGTGCAGATTGTTCATCCAGTTGCTCCAGGAAAATGTTAGTCCTGTACAGTGCTTAAACAAGAAAATCACATCTTGAATTGTTACTTTTTTAATTGATTTTGTTCTTTTTCTTTGTTTCAAAGGACATGTGATGTTTGTCAGAGTGCTCAGGGAAGAATATTTTCATTGATCATAATAGAATTAAGTGCATGAATCAAAAAGAAACCTATTTCTGTGATTGCTGCTCCAATGGCACAGCTTTTTTACAGTTTGTGGTCCAGTTATATAAATCTTGGAATAGGGTGAAGTACTGCTATGGGTAGAAATCTGTTTAGCTATGAAATCATAGAATCACAGGATATCTCAAGTTGGAAGGGACTCATAAGGATCATCACGTACAACTCATGCTCCTCGCAAGACCACCTAAAACTAAACCATATGACTAAGAGTGTTGTCCGGATGCTCCTTGAACTCTGACAATCTTGGTCCCATGACCACTTCCCTGGGGAGCCTGTTCCAGTGACCAGCCACTCTCTCAGTGAAGAACCTTTTCCTAATGATCATTCTGAATTTTCACTGATGCAGCTTCATTCCATTTCCTCGTGTCCTGTAACTGGTCACCACAGGGAGGAGAGCAGCACCTCCCTCTCCACTCAAGTGCTGCTGATTCTTAGATTATCATATGTTTATAAATACTGAGAAAGTAGTGCATACCAAGAATACAATGAATCAGAAGCTCAGTAATTATTTTCACTTTATATAGCACACTAAATTTATTCATGCTGTTTATTTGGACATCGGGAGGGTACTGTTACCCTTTTAAATTTTTAGCGGGTGGAGAGGGGGTGGTGTTTGTTAACCACTGGAAATAAATTTAGTGCTAAGGCTTATAAGTATGTAATTTTTATATATTAGTTTTTTCAGTATTCCCACATTCATCTTCAGAAAATGTAGAGAATTTTGATGCTTTGTTTCTATTATTTTCATTCTAAATATTCCAAATTTAAAAGTAATTTCTGTTCTTTTGCCTTCTAATAGTCTGATACCTACCTCTGCATGTCAGTACCCCTGCCAGTGGATGATGAAGCATACGTAGGTAAGTACTGGTTGACTGGAAGAACCTAAGCAAGCCATTTTGAAGAACCTCAGCATTTTCTTTTTTTCTCTTTGACTCATATTGACTTAATCTTTGGTTGTCAGAGTTTCCATCATGGCTAATCCAGAAACAAACTAGAGAGAGCTACTTAGACTGAAGATAACAAACTGTATCTGGCGAGCTTCATGAGTAATAGCAGTTAAAGAGCTGCATGCAGATGCCTCTGGCAATCAGTACTGAACAGTCCCATTTGTAAAGTATTGGCTTTCTGTCTTTGGCCGGACACTTAATTCTGCTCCACTGAGCAGCCTGTTTATTTACCTGCTGGTACAGGCTGTAAATCCTTTGCACATACAGTCTTTCCCCCTCTCCCCTCCCCTTTCTTTTTTTATTTTAAAGTCGTGGCATGAGTACGCAAATAGCAGGAAATTGTAATAGTGTACAAATGCTGAGATCGTATAGATCAGCAAAACAACACCATCTGTTCAGAAAGTCTCTGAGGTACTTCTAATTTTATTTTGCCCTGTTTGTGGACATGTAGTTGTTCAAGTAGAGAGAAGGCTTGTTGTTTTGCCTGAAGGTAGTTTCACTATCAGAACATGCTGTAAGCTGAAATAAAGGAAAACAATTATTAGTTTAAATGTTTATATTTTTCTTCCTTTACTCTTTTCTTGCCTTTTAGGATATCTTTGCTTACATTAAATATTGTGGGAATCCTATATAGTTTTTGTTGTAGTTTATTATGAGACTACTGTTCCATGCGGATTTCTGTGTGGAAATCCTTCAGAAATAGAATATTTGCTTTAGGTTTTAAGGTTGTATTATAGTAACTAAAAAAAAAATCAAGTAAGTTTTCTTCAGTGCTTTCTTAGTATATCTGTTTTGTAAAGACATCAGAACCTGACCTCACATTTTGGCTTTGAGTTTGAGCCCGGAAAGAAAAATGAGTGTAAAAGGGAGTGTTCATTCTCTGATAAACTATACTTGCTGTGCAGTGTGCGCAATAGACTCTTCTGCTTTCAAGTGATTCATAGAAAGGCATACTATGAACCTGCTTCTTAAGCAGTTTTTATCTAGTGGTTCACAGAGTTGCAAAATTGCATAGTTCAATTCTTTATTAGATTGCTGCACGTTTAGTTCTGTCGGTGTTTACGTGTGTTAAAGCCACATAAACTGTCAGTGGTGTATATGTTTAAAAGGACCTACTAAAAGAATTTGCTTAAAAGTATTTGTGCAAAGTCTCAACATGAATCATGAAAGACAATCCAATTTTTGGTGAAGACTTAAGAAGCTTTTACATTTTATGTGTTTACAAGTTCTTCACCAGATTTTTATAGGATTTGGTCTCCTTTCCAGTCATCACTGTGCTTGGGTACGTGTCGTTATGAAGCAGTATAAGGTCTGGACAAAGAAACCATTCTAGTTGTCGGGTAGAGCTTTGAAGAGCAACAGGAACTTGATGAGCAAATTTAAAAAAAAAAAACAAACTTGTTCTGTGAACATAAAGTTTTCTCATGATAGCGTAGCTTACAACCTCTTACATTTGGATGCCTTGAAAATAAAACAAAATTGCTTGCTTTTTTTTTTTTCCCCCTCTCTTTGGTCCCTTCCACCAAAATGGATGGGCATGTAGTCAATCTTAAGCATGTGATCAGTTCCATCTTACTTCAGTAAAGTCACTGGGAAGTGTTTTCAGTGGAAAAGATTTGTCAGATTGGAGTCTTCACAATCAACGGAAGTTACCTAATCACTGGAAAGACTAGACGTAAACATATCCAATTGTAAAGAATAGAAAGAATGCAAACTGAGCTGTCTTATAAAATACCTGGATAGTAAGTTAAATCCTCTTGTCAGGAAAGAAATTTCTACAATAGGTGTCATCATCTAAGAAATGAGATGCATAGTGGAATTTTTCCTTAAATACTTAGTACCATTAAGTGTTGTGAAGCTGTTAACTTACTTGCATGCATGTATTTTGTGTTGCTTAAATAAGCATAGAGGGTTGACACACAGAGAATGAAATACTTCTTTTTAAAAGGATAGTATCAACATTTTTATGGTTTAAGCAGAATCTGCCTTCATTGCATTGCCAATAAATGGTGTAGTTAACTTTCATTAATTACTGTTTTACTTTGTGGTAGAAGTATCTAAAAACTAACATATGAACTGTCACTCTAGGTTGCTGTTCAGTGATGTATTGAGAAAATGATGTGTGTTCTGAAGAGCTTCAAGATGAGGAGGTGTGAATACACAGAATTAAAACAATAAACTGGGTTTCTGAGACAATGCAGTGGTAATGCTGAGACTAGAACAAACATGTTCTGCCTGCAGTTCAGTTTATTTGCACATAAGGCTGCCAAGTAAATGCCTTCTCTTTTCTTTGTTTTTTTTTTTCCTTTTACACTTTAAAAGGACATTTTTATGATCAAGTGTCCTTACATTTTGACCAAGAATCGCTTGTTTATTCCTTTTTTACTTTGTTTTCCTATATTTTACCCCCCTTTTTTCCCCTCCTCCAAGACTGTATGGAAGGGGAGGTTCTGTTTATAGAACCTGCAGCAGGATAGTTTTGCTGCATATTGTTGAAATATAAGGGCCTTGAAAGAGGGAACTTCTTTTTTAATGTTGTATGCAGGCAATACTACATTTTTTAGTAAGAAGAAAGTATTTTCTGTAACCTTTTTAAATATTTTTTTTAAATCTGTATTTGAAGACTTTGAATTCAGACTTCAGCTTTGCTATTCCCCTGAAGATTTAAAACCAGTAGACAGTCATGCTGGCACAGGGAAAATGGATATAACTTTGTATGCAAAGCTGGAAGGATACTGTACCAGAATTTACCAATTTTTTCAGAGGCAGTTCTCAGACATTATCAAAAGAAGAAACCGATCAAACTTACTTACTAAATGTTACCAACTAGAAGGACTAGAGCAGATTTTGCCCTAGAGGTTTTTTTCATGGATGCATCAGTGTATTTTTGCAGATGCTGTTAGTTTTTTGTACGAGATACTTTAGTGGAGGGTCAGACTGTCAAGGCTGATACTTCTGTTTGAACCAGTTGTTTCTTTATCCCAAAGGGCTGTAAATGCTGACAAATGGGTGTGGCAGGAGTGTTTCTTTGTGGGTGGGTTGGTTTACATTTAAATTGTTAGGAACATACCTTTTGCTCTTGCGAAATGAAATGACTGTGAGATTAATATGTGAAAGATATTAATGAGTGAGATTAATGCATAATTTTTCAAGAAAGTATCATTCTAGTTACATTTTAAAAACATATTGTGGTTTTCTTCCTCTGCCTCGTGTTTGATTAATGTTGATGAATAAACAGCCAAACCAGAAACTAGATTGAGTCTTTAATGGTGCAGGCATTGATAAAAAATCAGCTTTTGGCTACTGAGCTGAAGCGTTAGCTTAAAGGTGCTCTGCAGACACTTATAAGAATTGGGTCTGACAGCAAGCCACTCAGCCGAGAAATTTGACTGTCATCTTCACCTCCTTACATTCATTCACATGGGTGACCAGTAAATAAATGTGTCTTTTTCTTACTGACTCGTGGTAAGTACCTGTCTGTCAGATGGAGCCTCTTACGTTCAGCATCTGCCACATCTGTCAGATGGAGCCTCTTACGTTCAGCAATGCAAATTTAAATAATTAGAGAGATGGAACACTTCTCCTATGAAGAAAGGCTGAGAGAGTTGGGGTTGTTCAGCCTAGAGAGGAGAAGGCTCCAGGGAGAACCTTATTGCAGTCTTCCAGTACTTAAGGGGGGCTGACTTACAAGAAAGATGGGGACACTCTATAGCAGGGCCTGTAGTGATAGGACAAAAGGTAATGGTTTTAAACTAAAAGAGGACAGATTTCGAGAAGGAATAAGGAAGAAATTTTTCCCAATGAGGGTGGTGAAACACTGGCACAGGTTGCCCAGAGAGGTGGTAGATGCAGCATTCCTGGAAACATTCAAGGTCAGGTTGGATGGGGCTCTGAGCAACCTGATGTAGTTGGAGATGTCCCTGCTCCTTGCAGAGGGGTTGGACTAGATGACCTTTAAAGGTCCCTTCCAACCCAAACATGTTATGATTCTATGATATTACTTTTCGTCCATACATGACTCCAAGATGCTGTGGGCTTGTTACTCTAGTATGGTATATATAAATTTCTCTATTGCCAAGTTATGATGACTTCACTGTATTGAAGGCCTCTATTGTCTCCCTAATCTCACAAACTGTGGACATATTTTGATAAATTCCTTTAATAGAAATTCCATTATAGACAAGACAGCATTTTTTTTAAAAAAGGATATCAACTTATATCATTGAATTGTTATTTGTAAAGATGAACTTCTTAGAAATTATTTTTTTAAATACATAGCTTAACTAGATACTGTTAAGATTAAACTGACTTCGTGTTCTCTTCATCCATGTTTCTCCTCAGTGTTCATAATTCATAGTAGTACTTGGTCAGGAAAGTAAGTCAGACTTTATTCAGATTTAGTACATATAACCAAACTGTTATTTTAGTCATCATTTTTTAGCACTTATTCATAAAAAATAGTTAACTGTTGAGTAATCTTCTGTTCATTATTGTAAAATGTGGAGGCTCTCAACTAGGAATATGAGGCTTTTGTTGATATTTTTTGAGCCTTTGGTAGTGACAGGCACTGCATTTGGTTTGAATCTCATGCTAATTTGTATGGCTCTTACAACATAGGATTTTTTAAATGGCTTTTTTTTGACCCTCTGTTTGGAGGGGTATAAGCCTGGGTGTGCTGCTAAGAAAATAACTATACGGGAACAGAGTAACCAGCTGTACAAAGCTCTTAAGCTCACAGGCATACTGAGAGTTTTTTCAACTCTTCCTTCAGAAGCAATGATGAGATATCTGAGCTAAAATAATGTATGCAAGTGGCTCATGCAGAAATACGATTTTGCTTTGTTAACTGTAGTGCATTATTTTCCATTACTGAGAGTAATACATACAAAAGTCTTTGTAGTAAGTTTTATAATAGTGCTTAAATGTCCCATCTGTGGACTAGAATGTCATTGTAATGGGCACTGTATGGATAGAATAAAAGACTTCAAGACACACTCATTAGGGTAAATACATAAGATGTAAGAGCAGTAGAGGAATAAAAACAGTGAGACAATATGAACCAACGGGACAGGTGGTGGCTTTAGAAGACAAGAGGCCTAACCTTTAATTTTACCTTTATTGAAGGCTGTCCTTCTAGGTGTTACTTACGGTATGTTCTGTATAGGTATCAAGTTCAGCAATAAAGTACATTAAATTTCACATGTGTGAACTGCTTATAAACTCCAGAAATTTAATTTCTCGCTTGAATTGATAACAGCAGCTTAAAACACCTGAGACACCTGAAAGCTAAGGTAAGAAGTCCACATAAAATGACACACTGTCTGTCTCATGGGAGAGTTAACCATAATTTTACTACCAATTGTTACTGATAAAAACGTCAAAACAGAAGGTCTTTTTGTAATGCAGATTAGTTTTTTAGCTATGAAATTAGTAGAATTTGCTTGTAGGAAAAAAAGTAGTTGTTATGTAGTCTTTAGAGTGTAATCATGCTGGAAACTTTAGCACTTCTGTATTCATATCTGGTACTCAAGGTACTCTTACTTTCCAAAACAAGCACTCAGCTCTCGTGTGCTCATTTCCTTACAATCTGAGAGCATGCCTTGTGTCTTCAGGCTAGAATTTGACTTGCATGCCTTAAGTTTGACTCTTTTTCCTCACATTTCACAACAGACCTCAGCTCCAAAAGTAGGTTTAGAAGTTATTTGATTATTTTTTTTTCCCCTCGTGAAAGTGGGACAATAATCCACATCATCATTCACTTCAGGAACCCTGCCTCAGCCACATATTCAAATACTGAGTTCAGAGTAAATACTGAGTTCAGATAAATCCGCAAACTTCAGGAGCAGAACAGCATTTCACTAGTTTGCAGCTTCACTGTCTGCCCTTTTTAAGACTCTTACAAGAGCTAAAAGACACTTGAAGGCTCCTCAGTGTCTATGTACATGTAAGGGCAGGAGTGACTTCTGGAATTTCTGCTGTAGGATAAGGTTAAAAACCCTCTAAAGTCCTTCTTTGTCTTCTGTGACGAAAAATTCCATTGCATTCCCTGCATCTGACACATCATTTCAGTAGTAATAGAGGAAGTTACACAATGTAGCTCGCTTTATTTCTAGAAATGCCATGTTTGTACATTCATGGTCAATATTACTACAGTGTGATGTTGGTAATCTTTTTCCAATGCTAAACAGGATCACGAACATTTGAGAAACAAAAACGGTGTTTTGTTTGTGGCATGGGATAAGGAACAGACGTTTAAGTGCTCAACATTCACCTTCGTCTAAGTTTGTAATGATGAGAAATATTTGGGCAGTGAGTTTGTGTTGATTTGAAACAAGTCTTGTTTTCCATTCCAAAGGGTTTGACATATTAGTGAGAATAAATCATAATCCCTTCTTGGAACTGTTGTCTCAAGAAAGATGCAGCAAAAATGTAAACCAGGTGGAATACTGGAAGAAGATATCACTAATGCATAAATTAGTTGCTCTTAACTGTAACTTACTGTTTATTTGTATTTTTGATGAAGTACAAAAGAAGTAGAAATGTATTATTAAATCACAAGTGTAAATTTCAAAGCTAGATTGAAATTAGACTGGTTACAGTAAAATTTTGTGGTTTGGGATACAAAGTGTCATATTTAACTTTTGGGGAAAAATATGGCAGTTTTGAGTAGGAACTTGGAATTTCTTGTTTTTAATGACTAAGTGAGGTACAGTGTTACAGCTTGGGAGACAGGCTGTTGCATGGGAATTTCAGGAAGCTTGTAAGTGGAATGCAGAAGGTAAATGAGTAGGGACGTATATACCTTGTTTCTAGTATTACAGAGAAAAAAAAGAAACAAAATGCTCTTGCTTATGTAACCTGGTGGGAGTAAGGATAGCTTACTTGTTTTATCATTTTGTTTTTCAGTTGACTTTAAGCCTCATGCCAGCATGGACACTGTCCATCACATGTTACTCTTTGGATGTAATGAACCCTCTTCTACCGAAAATTACTGGTAAGAGTAGCAACTTGCTTTTGTTATTGTACCTAACTTTTCTTCTGTTAATTGTTTCCACATAAACCTTTTCCAGTGTCACAATTTCTTGGAAAAGTAGAAAAATTTGGAAGGAAGAAGAAATGTGTAACATTCTAGTCTTTCCACACTTAAAGGTTTTGGGTTTTTTTAACTAACTCCTGTGTAAGGTGGAGAAAAAGATCTGTTTTCTGATTCTTCATGATTAATTGACTGTCTCTGAGGTGCAGACAGGAACTATGGTGGGCAGGGTGCCGTTGGATACCAAGAAATCTATGCTTCCTCTGTTGTTGTCTGCTTTGTGTATGCAGAACTATGTATCAGGTGTCTGGAAGGAAACTGAGTGAAGGGTAAGCTGAAGAAGACTGTTGAGTGGTTTGGTGGTTGACTTGCCCTTTGAAATGCCTAAGCTATGAGGGCAGAGGGAAGCTCTCAGCACCGTTAGAACAGGTGTGGGGAGCCAAAGTGAAGAGAATGTGAAGGTGGATGGAAATCAATGGTCTGTCCAGTAATTTTGCAAGTTTTCTCCAGGTTTTCAAGAGAGAGCAGATGAGGTAGTTTTCTGACACTGCAAAGCTTTTATTATTTATTCTGGTCTGTGGAACAATTTTAATATAGATTTTCTGATAGAGTTGTGTAATCACAGTTTATCTTTTAAGCGTTTACCAAAAAAGTCACTAGAACTGGAATTTAGAGCTAATAGTATAGTGTAATATATTTTTCACCAAACATAGGAATTTAGCATTTCAAATAATCTCTGCATGTTTTTGGGACATGATTTTATTAATATTTGAACATATAACAAACTTTCATTAAAAGTTTTATTTCCCTTCTACCTATCAACCAACAGTTCTAATACTGAAAATGTTGTAATCTTGTCTTGCAAGAAAAGCAGATGCTTAAAAAGTTCAGACAAAAGTAAAACTATGAAAGCACAGAATTTCTACTGATTTCTTTTCCCAGCAGGCAGCTTTTCTGTGCTCTTTTTATTGTATCGTATAGGTTAGAATATACTTTTTGAATGGTTAAATGTGAAAAATATACCATCATAAAACTATTCCCATTGTGGCCTTTTAAAAGCAGCTTACATCTTGAGTGTCCTATTTAAAACTGAGTATATTGTACTTGTAGTTTGTTTTGTTTTCATATGTGTGGAAATAGTTTTATTAGAGCCTTGAAATAATATCTATATGAGAGAATTATATTGTTATAGGTTGATCAGGTGCTTGTGTTGAGATGAAGTTATGAAAGGATGCCTAAGTCACATCTAGCTGATGTTCTGAAGGTGTAAGTGAAATGTTTAGTTCCTGAGCTTTCAGGTATGAAGAGAGGGATCAAAAGCTGGAAGTCATAAAGTTCTTCAAAGCTGAATCAGAATCAAATCCTAGGTTTGAGATTAGGGTTCAGGTAGTTTCAGCGGCCTGGCTGTATCACTCTTCCTGGAGGAGAACGATTGCCCAGCAGAAAATTCACCAGTGGCCATCTGTGCAGTGTGGTAGCTAATGTTGCTTTTGTTCGTAATTGTTCTGCCTAACAGTCAAATGATGAAACCCATAATTAGTGTTACATTTAAATCTGGTATTTCCAATTTTTCATATGCAGGTTTTGATTAAATCCTGCTAGTTTTTGTGTGTAGTTTCTGAGGTGTAGTATTTTCTTTACATTCTCAAAATAAAACCTCTTCATTCAGTGTTTCATCATTTCACATCCCTGTTACTGCAACAGTTTATCCTGCTCTGCCCACAGCTATCTGCAAGGGTAGAAAGACAATCACGTCTGTTCTACATAAAACAAGCTTTAGACATCTGCATTTATGCCTGTTTGACACACTTACATAAGCTTGTATAAATGCCTGTTTGCTATGTATCCATGTGTGTATATAATAATGTATGTGTATAGACATACGTGCATGTGTATACATATATATGTGTATATCTATAAATGTCTGTGTAGTAAATGTTTTCATTTAAATGTTCAGATGTGTAGAAACTGTTGCAGATTTTTGTAAGTCATTGCAGAGAGTATGTATAATTTAAAAGCATTTTCCTACTAGCTCAAATTTGCTAGAGGCTTACAATCACTAGAACCACTTTTGTTAAAGTAATTCTGATGAATATGTATTAATGATGAAATGTCCTTGTTATTTTTTATTTTGTTTTCTTATTTGTTACTCTTTTTGTTACCTGCAGACTAGTAAGTGATGACTTTACTTGCTCTTCCATCTACTAGAGGAAAGGATGTTTTTTTGAGAACTGACATTTGAGGACATCACTATAAGACTTCTTTAGCAAGGATCCTTCCCTTATTGTTTACATGGTCAACATTTTTACATAGCCAGTTTTTACTCAATTAAGGCATACCACATTGATTTTTTGCTTTATTGTAGTTTCTTCATTAAAATTCTGAGCAACATTAGTCAGATGGTTTGTAATCAGTCGTCAGAACATTAAAACATACCAAGTCAAGAGCTATCTTTCATACCGTCATGATGTGAACTAGGTGTGTTATGGAAAAATAGCCCTTTAGGACTATTCAGAATGCAAGGACAAAATTAATTTCTCTGAGGCATGAAGTTTTATTCAGGCCAGTTTTGAGTGTGGAGGAATGGGAGAGGGGAAGATAGAGCATCACAATAACTCTATTGGGATTAGCTGCCCTGTAACCATAGCAGCGCTGAGCCAAAATCTGTGATGCTGCTCTGGCCTGCTGGCTTTTCTGGTGACCTGAGGATATTCATGCAAATGCCCTTGGCCGCCTAAACAGTGTTGATCAGTATGGGACCTGTACTGGCTCTGCAGAGTGGCATGTTCACTGCAACATGGTAGAACCTTTATCTGAACAAATGCTAAAGGGTGTTTCTCCCTTCTTGAAATACCCAGGCCTTTCCACAGAAATGAAGTGGGCTGGATCCCAGGGCACATTTGGTCAGGTTTTGCTCAGTGTACCAAAAAAAGTGTAGATGCTTCTGTTTCTTAATCATAATTGGTCCTAAAAACAGTTCAGCCACTATGACAAGAAGCTTTTCCTGAGCTGATAAACTGTGCTGAAGTCAAAGTAGCATGCCTGAGCTGATTCATCAAAAGTTCAGATTCTCCATAGATAATCAAGAATACACTTGAATGATTTAAAACACAGTGTTGAATTATTCAGAACTTCTGAGTCTCCCGGCAAGACAGGTTTCATGCTGCATCAAACCCAACACTGAAATGAGCTCCTGTGAATGCGATGATTCATAGACATAGGCTTTATTTCGAGTTCAGGCAGGGCAACTTTAAACAGTTGTCTAATCTAAACAAATGTATAAATACAGGTCTTAGATCATCACCCAGTAATTCTTCCATCAGACTAGCTGCTTCTGTTGGCAGGAGAACATGTTTTTGGAAGCTTTTGTCATCAATAGCAGTAGAATTTGCAAAAGATTGTCAAGACTGACTCAGTGAAATACTTCTATTTCACTGCTTGGGGGAGAGTGAGAACAATATAAAGATTTATATTTCTGAGTGTAGTTTCTTACTATTGTCACTGCCCCAGAATGTTCTGCACCATTCAGCTCAAGAACGAAAAATGATCATTTTTCTTACCTAGTTGCCTCAATTATGTCTTTATACAAGTCTTGGTTAGAAGCAATGAATAGAGTATAATAGAAAAAGAAATAAAAATAGTTCTTTGTTTTCCTAAACAATGCAAATATCCTAAAAGGATAGCCAAATACTGATCTTGCTGACATAGTGAAATATTTTGCTTTCAGTGTAGCTAATCAGTCAAAACCCCAGTGGCATTAAAAGACCCAGCTCCTGAGATTACCCAAGATTGAGAAGAATCCCTTTGGAAAGTCCAGGAGAGTTTGCAAAAAACAAAGATCCAAGAAGCAGTCAGCAAGCTCTCAGTCCACGCCCTCCCCTACCTCCTTCCCTCCCAATTTTGACCACAGTCTGAATTAGTTATTGGTACAATACTGTATAGTATGCAGTTACAGTCCATTTTTAAGGCATTCTGTGCTACTCACTCTGTTCAGAATCTCATGATTTTTTGCATGTAAAGAAGCTATGAATTTCAATGATTGGCTAAATTTTTTTATTTGTTTATAAATTTATACTTTTTACTAGCTTCCTGCTTTTAAATCTGTTCATCAGTTATTGTAACTTTTCTTTGTAATCTCCTCTGGGTTTGTTTTTTTCCTGAAAACTTGATGTTTCAGGATCAGCACTGATGGCTAAATGAAGGGTTGACCATTTTTTAAGCATAATGAAAGACCAATGTGTGTATTACATCTTTCTCCCCTACAGTCTTGCCCTCCATCAGCCAGTGTCTCAGGAAGAAAGTTTGGAACAGCCTATGCAGTTTTTTTACCTAGCTAATGTGATTCTAAAAAATACTGTGGTATAAACCAAGACTGGCTGGTCCAGAGTGTGCTAGTGAAGCTGCAACTGTACTTGTGGTTTCTGCTGTTGTGCCTCCTAACCAATCTCTTCAACTCATTTCCAAACTGTGCAGATCAATACCTGGTTAGATCCCAGAAGTCTTCTGGGTAGTTAGATTGTGGCGGTTGAAAGCTGGGCAGCTTTTACCTGCTGCTACATGAATCGTTAGTTGTGAAACATTTTACTTAGCCTGGAATAAGTTTTGCTTGTTCACCAGGGCATGTTTGAAGGGGGAGACGACCAAACTAGTAGTTGTGAAGGTCTAGAAATACATGTTAACGAGCAAAATTAATGAAAAGGAAGAAGTGGTATGTTCCTCTTTCTGTTGGTAGTCTGACGATTATGGCAATGCTTGCTGTCAGAAGAAAACACAGTGGATACGCTGCAGTAAGGCTCTTGGGGATCACAAAAATGCATAATGTGCCACTGAGGTGGTTTTCCCTATGCACTGGAAGAACTGGTTATCCCTGGGAGAGCACCCTGGGAAGCATCATCATCCTTTGTTCTAAGAGGTGGCACATATGGCTCAGGCATAAAAGTCCTTTTGTGTTTTTATACTCTTCCTCACACTGTGTGAGACTCTATTTTCCCCAGTATTTAAGGTGACTGAAACATGCTTCATGTGTACAAACATTTTCCTGGGTCTCATTTTACCAGTAGTAATACACAGAGAAGTGGCTGTACCATTTAGTTTTGGATTGAAATCGTGGCATGGGTGTCAACCTCCATTACATCTGGCTTGGAGCAGTTGATGTAGTCTGAATAGTTTCAGACTGAGGCTTTCTAAAAGTCATACTTGTGTACGCTGCCCCTGTGGAGTGCCTTCTACATTCTGTGCTCAGTGCCATGGTGCTTTGCCACTGAGGAAGGCACAAATACACGCTGTAAACAACCATTTTCCCTAATAGAGGATTGAGAGGGAAAAGTGCCTTCTAGCTGGGTGTTTGGAAAGCCCCTCAGCGTCCCTTGTTTATTTATCTGTATATCATCCTGTAGCCTACAACCACATATGGCAGTCAACGCCCTCTTGAATGTGGTCCAGATATTTTGTGCTGTCTGCACAACTGTGTCTGACTGGCCTTTTACAGATTCGGTAGTGTCTGTGCCCCAAGTTTATTAGTTCTTGCAGGTTCAAGGTATCTAGAGCTTAACAGTCTAGGTGTCTTTCAGGCATCACCCTTGGTGTCACCTGCAAGGTGTTAGCCGCAGACTCTAGGGACAATTGTAGAGCTGTCAGTTATTGTGAGTATTTGTGACCTGTTTGTGGTCTCTAGTGGCAATTTTTTTTTTCCCCTTGGGTTTGTTTTTTGTGTGTATGTTTTTGTCTGTTTATGAAAAACAAGAAATTGTGCACTGGAATAAAAATTAACTTAAAGCAGTGGGCTTGCATTAAGCACAGGGAAGAGCATGAGTGCCTCCTACCTGTTGGTTCATATAAAGCTTTCTGTCACCTTTTTTTGTCAATGATTTTTAAATTAATTTTAAATACCAATTTTGACTTAAAGCTTTGATGTCTTGTGGGGTTTTTTCTGCTTTGTGCATGAGTCCTGTCCCTCTGTGTAAATGTGGCAGCCACTATCAGTGGCCCTTCAGCTGATAGAGCTGGAAATTTTCATATGGTTCATTCTCAGAAAAGGTTGCTTTAATTTTTTTATCATTGCCGACTAGGCTGGCAGGGAATATCAGAATTGTCTATGGTTTGCCTAACACTATCTTAAGGCAGAGGGAGGGGAAGAAGATGGAGGATCTAATGATATCTGGAAAAGCAGTCTACGTTAAAAGAGCTGTTTAATCAACATACATCCAAAAACATCTTCAGAGATCTTAAAATTGGTCGTTTTGCATATAATTCACCTGCCCTTTTCTGATTTCAAAAGTAAAAAATTCTATTCCCTTTTGTTTTCTTTGCTCATATTTTTAGGGACTGTGACGAAGGAACATGCAAAGACAAATCTAACATTTTGTATGCTTGGGCAAGAAATGCTCCACCCACCAGGCTACCCAAAGGTATTGTGCCCTTAGTGTGAAGTTCTTGTGTGTAGGGGCAAGGGAGAGAAGAGAATGTGGAAGTAAGAACCCAGCATATCTAGGAACCTCCTATAATTTTGTCTAGTTGATGGAAACTGTATAAACATCAACCCCATAAACTATGAATATATTATGCTAGCTAATATACTTGGGGTTTTTGTCATGCTATTTGCCTTAACATTATGGGTTTCAGAAAGGGAGAAAAAAGGCCAAGGGAGAGATAATGGTCATAATATAATGTTTTTTTTTATATAGCATTAATCTTGCATTTCCTACTATATGTTATTGGAAGGGTACTATTTGTATATCTTTCAGTAGCACACAAACTGCATTAAAATATTTTAGTGTGTTTGGGAAATGGCAAACAAGTTCAATCTAAACATTGAATTTTTTCTCTATTCTATGTATAGTTGACAATTTTATGTGCTTTTCATTTCTTGATGCTTTGATGTAGTTGAGCAACGTGTTTACACACCTATTTCCTTGTATAATAGATGACTCTGCTGAATTTAGCCAAAATTCTTTAAGCTACTTGGAGTGGTATGTCTGGATGACAGAAAAAAGTGGTTCTTTTTAATAACCACTAAGGGTCCTAGAAATATCTACTATCTGTATAGCCTCAGTCTGAAAATACCTTGAATTCTAAAAATGTGTTCTTTTGTCTTTTATTGCCTCTTTTCATAACCAGGAGCAGTGCACAGTATCATAAAGAGGTTTATTTTTTAATAATCCATTTACACACTTATCAGCACGAGTGTTATTTGATTTGGTTATCAGAATGGCGAGTTAAAAAAAATGTTGCTTGGAGCATTCTGTGGAAGCCTGGTATTTACTTTGCTGTTAAACCCCAGCTAGTAATAATTTTCTTGTCTCTAAGCAGTCCTTAAATACAAGGTTTGGGGGGTACGTTCATAATGATGTTACATTTGTGCATGAAGAGGCTTCAGCCCCATTTATAAGTAGGTGTTACTGTTTAATCTAGTGGGATACACTGACCAAATAGGAAGAAATTGCTTTAGAGAAGTTCCTTTTGGTGATGGTGATATTTGCAATTTCATTGTTTCAAATTTCAAATTCCTGTTTTCTTCTGTGATTGTGCTTACTTCTGTCAACAAGAAGCATAGCTTCATAATTGCCACAAGATTTTTTTTGCATACAGTATTAATTCACATCTGAAAATATTTTACTACAGATCTTTTTATCTTTCATTCTCAGTGTCAGCATTAATCGGTTTGTATCATTCACAATTTGTATGAGAAATAAAAGTTCTACCAAATCCTACAAGGATGGCAAAACTTGTTTTTTAATTTTTTTTTAATATAGTTGTGTATATACATCAAATCTGTACTCATATTCTTGGATTGAGAGAATATCTGTTCATTAAGTAAGTCCTAGCTGCTTTTTCTAGTTGGGAACATGTGTTGTGATGGTGGTTTTCCCCGTTTTCAGCACAATGTTTTCTTCACTGATGTCTCAAGTGAAATTTTCCACCCCTTCACTCTTAGCCATTACAGTGAATTGTTTTTTTAGATATAGTCAGCAGTGGTGAACCATCTTACATTTTACTGTTTCTGAAAACAATGCATTTTCCTTCTCCTAGGTGTTGGATTCAGAGTTGGAGGAGAAACAGGTGGCAGATTTTTTGTGCTCCAGGTACACTATGGGGATATTAGTGCATTTAGAGGTATGTATTTTGGAGATCTGTTCTATAAGTTTTATTTAGATTGCCCGTAGAAAATAATTTTGTAGCTAGTGCCATTCACAAAGATGAGTGGGCATATTTGTAATAAAGTTTGTGTATTAACTTGACTTCTTTATAAACTTGCTTTATCTCTTCAAATGTTTGAAAGTGATTAGATTTTTTTTCCTCAACAAATCTAGAACAAATGACTTAAAATAGTGAAGAACCAGATTCATAATTGTAAGTGTGGGGAGAAACTTGTTTTCCCCTCTATAATTCAGTGTTTTCTTTAAGAAAGTTGAAACAAGTATCCATGAACACTTAACTTGAGTAGGTGACTTGAGTCACCTTACTTGAGTAGCTGGTGAGAAGGATGACATACACTGGCTAGTCAATTACAGTATCTGTGTTTGGAAAGAGTTGTAACTAGTGGAGACAGTGTTCTTTTTTTTTTGTTGTTTGTTTGTTTTTTAAAGATGAAACACTCATTTCAAGCATGACAGTATGCTTATTGTTGTCAGTGAGTGTTTCACAGAATCACAGAATGGATGGGGTTGGAAGGGACCTCCAGAGGTCATCTGGTCCAACACCCCTGCTCAGGCAGGGCCACCTACAGCTGGGTGCCCAGGACCACGTCCACATGGCTTTTGGGTATCTCCGAGGATGGAGACTCCACAACCTCTTTGGGCAACCTGTGCCAGTGCTTGGTCACCTTCACAGTGAAAAAGTGTTTCCTGATGTTCAGAGGGAACCTCCTGTGTTTCAGTTTGTCTCCATTGCCTCTGGTCCTGTCGCTGGGCACTGCTGAGAAGAACCTGGTTCCACCTTCTTTGCACCCTCCCTTCAGGTATTTTTTTACAAGGATAAGATCTGCCCCCAGTCCTTCTCTTCTCCAGGCTGAACAGTCCCAGCTCTCTCAGCCCTTCCTCAGAGAAGGGATGCTGCAGACCCTTCATCATCTTCGTGGCCCTGTCTTGGACTCTCTCCATTATGTCCATGTCTCTCTTGTACTGGGAAGCCCAGCAGTGGACACAGTACTCCAGGTGTGGCCTCACCAGTGCTGAGTAGAGGGGAAGGATCACCTCCCCTGACCTGCTGGCCATACTTTGGCTAAAGCAGCTGAGGATACCATTAGCCCTCTTTGCAGCAAGGGCACATTGCTGGCTCATGGTCAATTTGGTGTCCATGAGGGCCCTCAAGGCCTTTTCTGCCAAGCTGCTTACATGCTGGGTGGCCCCCAGCATGTACTGGTGGCTGGGGTTGTTCTTCCCCAGGCGCAGGACTATGCACTCTGTTCCCCTTGTTGAACTTAATGAGGTTCCTGTCAGCCCGTTTTTGAGTCAGTTGAGGTCCCTCTCTGTTGAGGGCAGCATGACCCTCTGCCATATCAGCCACTCCACTGAGGCTGGTGTCATCAGAAATCTTGCTGAGGGTACACTTTGTCCCATTATCCTGCTCATTAATGAAGATGTTGAACAGGACTGGACCCACTATTGACTCCTGGGGCATACTGCTAGTTACCATCCTCCAACTACACTCAACTCCACTGATCCACCACTTTCTGGGCCCAACCTTTCAGCCAGTTTTCAGTCCATCCCCCTGTCGTCTCATCCACCCCATGCATAATAAGCTTGGGTTAATGAAATTTGGATTTCATGAATGCATATTGAGATATTTGTGATCTGAGATTTTTTGGGACAAGTTTAATAGATTATTTTCTTTATTTGTATCTTCATGTTGTACTTCATTCTTTAAAACTGAAATGCATTGTTTAACATTTGAGATGCACGGATTCTTATTTTTACTGTGTGAATCATGTTCTGTGTGGAGTTTTTGGGATAGCCTCTCTCTGGCCTTCAAGAACAAAAAACCTGTGGGTCATCATTCACTTGAAACTTGGCTGCAATACAGTACTGTGTAGGATTTAAATGAGAATGTGAAGATCCTCATGGGCTAGATGATAATCAAAATGTTGGACTTGAAAGCAGAAAAGGGAAAGTAAGCTGAATAATAGCAAAAAATTAAGGGAGGAATATGCATTACACCAACTTCTCCCAAGTAACTAGTGATAGGACAAGAGGAAATGGCCTCAAGTTGTGCTAGGGGAGGTTTAGATTGGATATTAGGAAAAATTTCTTCACTGAGAGGGTGGTCAGGCATTGGAACAGGCTGCCCAGGGAGGTGGTGGAGTCACCATCTCTGGAAGTGTTCAAAAAACGTGTGGATGTGGTGCTCTAGGACATGGTTTAGGGGACATGGTGGCACTGGATTAATGGTTGGACTTGATGATCTTGAAGGTCCTTTCCAACCTTAGTGATTCTGTGATTCTGTAGATAGTTTGAGCTATGCCCATGGCCTCTGAATCCTTCTGTGGTACCATTGCAAATGATCCACAGGCTGTACTTGGTTTTGAACAGAGAAGTTACACTGTAGCTGGCAACTTCCCAGTGCCCTGCAGCCTCTCTTCTGTACACCTCTGGAAAGGTTTGGGCAGTACTCATGTAGAATTTTCCGCAGCACTGTCTGAAGCTGAAGGTATGGTTTCTACCATGACATGAAGATATATTGTAGCATAATGGCAATAATGGTAACTGAGGAGGAGGATGAAGGGATAAACGGAGTGTGCCAGCACAGTTTAAATGGAGCACATATGCAAATGTGCACAACTGAAGTTGAAAGAATTTATTTTCATGAGACAGTTCAGATGTCTCAGCCCATGAGATTCTTTGCCTGCTAAAATCACAAATAATTATGTTACAAACTTCTAAAGAGAGCATGTTAGTTGAGACCCTGCTCTTCATTGTCATGTGGGGACACTGGGGGTTCTCACTGTTCATTTTCACTCTTAAGTATAATTTATGTGTATGTAGTTGTTAAAAAAAAAAGAAACAAATGAGATCAGTAACCTCCATTGCACATTAGTTGAGGATGTGTTCAGAAATTTTTATTAGTAAATTAACTTGGTAGTCAAAGCTTCTGCTCAAAAAATCCACTCACCCACTTAGAAAAACTATAGTGGATTAAGTTAGCACCTGAAATTAAAACTTAATTTCACACCAACACCCCCCACTGCAACAGACTTCCTTATTTTTGCCTAGAATATTTGTGCAGGACTTACAATATCAATGTCATAGATATAAGCCTGCAAAATTATGGAAGTTTAAAGTGTAAACTGATAGGACTATAATTTAGGAGATGATACTAGGGTCATGTACTGTTTCAACAATTAAGGAGTATGACAGAATGCCCTCTCTTTTACCTCAGTGCCTTTTACATGGTAGTCCTATGTCTTATTTTTAAAGTGAAACATCATCTATCTTTTTGGCCATTTTTGTGAGAAAAAAGTATTTTTAATGTAGTGTGCCTTTGAAAATCCCAATAGACAAAAATACAATTTAAATCTCCTAATAATTTAGATGTCCTAAACATTGCTTTTGTTGTTCAAGGATATTCAGTGCATAACCTTTGACTAGTTTTACAGGCAAACTTAGGAATGATATAAAGGGAGGGGTTTTGTGTGAATGAGATTTCTGTTGATAACTGTGGCTTGTCAAACTATAAGAATGTAGTCATTACAGTTTGTATGTAAGCACATGCAGTTGTTGAAATTCAGAACAGAGGACAAATGATGAAATACACTTGGTTAACTTGTTATGCTTTCAGTAGCGCATCAAAGATTCAGAAGCACTGTTCAGAGTTACAAGTCATTGCAAATATAAAATATTTGGCTTGAGGTAGTAATTATTTATGTATTAGCACCCAATTCTGTTTCCTGTCAATTGTCATAGTTAGTGTCAAAAAAAGTCATAGTTAAAATATCAACTGTCATTTTCAACTATTTGTAAAAAGGATATTTCTTCATTTCATTAAACGGTTATTAAAGTAATTCTGCTTTCCTCCCTCCTTAGCTATAATCCAGAGCTAAGTATTCATATTTAGATATACACTTTATGCTCATATATCAAAATAAAACTTATTGTATCTTGTCTAAAATAAACGTAATATAAAAAATAAGCTGGAAAATCAAAAAATAGGGTGTATCTGCCAAGAACCATCTTAGAAAAATAGGAATTGCTGTATTTGACTTTCTTCACTTTTATATTGCAAAAGTAAAAATTATTTTGGTTTGGAGTTATGGTATATAGTAGACACAGTTACATAACAAGTAAAAAATTGTCAGAAATTTGTATGTCTTTTTTGTATATTTATAAGTGTTTAGGGTTCAGATTCAATTAAAAATAAATCCAGCCATCTTTAAATCTGTAAAGGGACCCAGTCAACTTTCAGTTTGGGCTGTAGGGATATGCAGTGCAGTTGTCGCACTGTTCTTGATTTATTCTTCCATGTAAGTGCCTTCAGATCTGATTTCTAAAAATTTGTGGGTTTTTTTCCAATCTCTGATTTCTAAAAATTTGTGGGTTTTTTTCCAATCTCTATAATTTTTTTTTTCCTGCCCTCCCTATAAGACTAGTTGTTTCTAACTCACCATACTGTTATCTTAGTCCTTTCTATCACATGTGAGAATATAGACATTATCCCCCAGAATCAAAGTAATTAAAAGTTATCAACAATAATCTCTTTTATCTTGTTATGTATGAAAGGTAATTGCATTCTGTCATTTTCTATGTGTGTAACTGTTGCACTTTTTGAAGCAATTAGTAATTTTTGTCAGTATGTTTGGAGCAAACTTTTGGGGAATTCTTTAATTTTTGTTTAACCTTTGCTCCTTTCTCACTCCCTTTCTTGTTCCCTCTTTTTTCTTGTACCAGGCATGCATAATATTTGCATTCTCACCTCCTTCTCCTAAACCCCACTTCTTTACTGAGAATAGATTATTTCTTCCTGCTGTCATTCCCTACAAGAATTATGTTACCGACATTACATATAATATCACAGACGTACCTGCTTTTGTAAGGGGCTGAGGGGTTCTTAGTGTTGGTTTTGATTTTGTTTTATTTGACTGGTGAGAGTAACTAGTTTTGGCCACCAAGCCAGAGGATGTCTTAAAAATAATCGTTTTCATCATAAAGATGTGAATTGTAAAGCTGTCACTTTGAGTTCTAATCTTACTTGAACATTGGATTCAGTGTGCTTCTCTTTGATAACATGAAGGATTAACATTGGTCTCCTGAATAAAATTTTGCATATTCCCAGCCATTCATGTCTATGCTATATTATGATATCCTTTCAGCAAATCAGTCATCTGTGACCTTTGCAAGGTATTTGTTAAAAAATTTATACTGGGTCAGGATCTACAATTGTTTGTCTCTTTTCTATTTGGAAAGTAAGTTGCGAAAATGGCACTGGCGAGTCTGTGCTTGCATTTTGTTTTTCACAAACTGAGTAAAGGTAGAGTTCATTCTACATGTTACTAGAATTTTAAAAATAATTTTGCTGAATTGATTTTGGATGAGTGAACAGATCAGCAAGAGCAAGCACCTTGACTCCCATGAAAAAAAACAAATTCAGCTAGTGTTCTTTATGTATCAAATATTAGGTATCAATATTGAATACAACCTACTGAACCTGTCTCTTTCTTTCCACAAGATCAAGTTCATTTTTGTGCTGCAAGTCTCTGTCTTTTTAAATATAACTTGTACAAAGTTAGTTCCCAGTGGGCGTTAGCTTTGGAATTGCCTTGCTCAGAGGTTGTGCGCCAGCTTTGGGGCTACTTCTTATCTTTCTGAGACCATATGTGGAGATTCTGGTACAAATCAAAGGGCTGACTTTGAAATAACAAGGGGTTTGGAGCTTCATAAAAAGCACTAATCTGTTACAGTGAAAGCTTTTAAGTATTCTAGTAGCCTTGTATGAATGCTATACTGTTCCTATTAAATAGTAGAAATAGAGCAATGAAGGAGATGAATAAACAGTTTGAACAGTGTTCTCTATAGAGTGTTTATTTTTATAATTCTGAGTAAAAAACCCACAGAATTTTAAGTATCTAGGAAGCCCTCTAAGTCTCAACTTCTATGGCAGATTATCATACACATAACTAAAGAGTTCAGGATTGTAGATCTGGATAGACAGACTGGCAGGAAGCTGTCAGACTTGCCCTGGAAGTTTTATTAAAATTAGCCTACAGAAAAACAGTATTTCTGTTTAGGATAGTTTCGCTTCTCCTCATTTATGAGCGCTTCATTTGATAAACTGTGAGTATTTCTAGTATTTGAGATATTTCTCCTAGAAAACATGATTATCAGGAATAGCATAGGTGATTCTTTTTAACTAATTTAAGCATTTATTGGCAGTTAAAACTTGGAATTGCCATTACAAATTTGTCATGTACAGTTTTTAAACCAAAGGTATTTAAAATCTGAAGCCAACGTTAGGCTTTAACACATACCATTGATTTTTTTTGACATAGGTAAATAAAAGCAGGAAATATTTAGTATGGTTGTACTATATTTGCACACCACACAAAAAGCAGTCCTAAGCCAGCTTCTAGTTTCATTTGAGTTGGAAAATCTGCATGGATGGTTGGCTTTCATTTGAACCTGTTTCTGAGTTACAAAAATGCATTTTCCAGTCGTGCCACATGACAAATAGTAACTAGTAACTTCGTCCCAGAGCAGAAACAAAGAAATCAAATTGTTAGGTAAGCTGGACTGACAGACTGGAAAGGAGATTTTGTTTGGTTTGTGCATTGTTCACGGATATTTTTGCATAGGTCACACAGTGAAGCTCGAAAAGAGGTTGCAGTGGAAAAAAAAAGGTTCATCAGCATTGAGTGTTTCAGGATGTGAGCTGTACGGGCGGAGGAGCAAGGAAACTGCATTTCCAGCATACCTCTGTAGTTGTTAGAAAAATGTTTAGATCAGTCGTGGCTAAATAGGACTAGAGACAAAATTATAACACACTGTAGGAATTTCTTAAAAATCTAGACCAGTGTATCCATCCATTATTTTACTCTTGACACAGCACTGCAGATTAGATTCTTGTGCCAGAAGCTGATTTATTTTTCTCCCGACACTGATTAATATGATTGCCTTTGCAACCAGGAGCAAAAATAACTTTCCCACTGTCCTCAATTTATTTTGAAATTTCTTGATTTAGGTGAAAATACGAATGATAATTTTTTCAATACTCTGAAAATTTAAATAGTATGAAAACGGTTTAATATGGGCAGACTGAAATATATTGGAGTTGTTTCCCACCTCCTGCCATGTCTTTTGTAAAAGAGACACTATGACATAGTAAGGGTTAGAGTTTTCAAACGTGACATGTTTGGTGTATGACAGGTTTGGTTTTATTGTTTTGGGATAGTTTTTCAGCGGTGTTTAAAAACAGGATGGTAGTGTTTTCATCACCTCTCTGCCATACCCTGCAAATGACTTACCATGTGTTGAATGTATTTATGGAAACATTTTTTTTCCCATTTTTAAGAAGTAACTTTAAAAAAGCATTTGAAGACTATATTTTAAATGTATTTGAAAGCTGTACTTCAAATTGGAGAATTTTTATTTTAAATTTTGGATTAATTTTTCAGTGTCTACTATTTTTCTGTGCAAACATGCATTTTTGCATAAAAATTATTATATGAATGGATGTTATTATACTGAAAATCTCTTATTTTCTACAATATATTGTTTATTTGGCTCTTTTGTAGAACAGAGAAAATGTGGGTGATACAGCAGGA
>NW_010533709.1:34576-65253 GCF_000687285.1 Phaethon lepturus
CAGGAATAACTGGCTGACTAACTTTGCATTTTTGTGCACATGTGTGTAGTCTTAAAATGCTTCTACTGTAAGTGCAAGTGAACTTTGTCAATACTCTGCCAAACCCATAGTCAATCCTTTATACAGCATATAGCTACTGAACTCTGAGGCAGTATTACATGTAGCTTAACACAGTCAGAAATTCCATCTGCGTTGAATGTCTGTGCTTTTGTTTCTGAATTACCAATTGAATTTTCAGCTGCTTTCCTTCTGATTCATCACACTTGGTTTCAAAAATTCCCATGAGACATGCTTTCCCAACACTCAATGCAACTACAGTAGCAGGTAGTCTTGATGAAGGAGCTACTGTTCTAATTTTTCTTTTGCATATACAGTGAAGACTTCCTTCTTGTTACTTGTAAAGGTACAACTGTGATCTACTGATTCAGATTTTTAAATACAGAAGCATTTGCTGGGGCATACAGAGCTGGAGAAGCTAAGAGTTCTCAGATGTCTTGATGATGAACCTTATGAGAACCTAATGAAATTGGGTAGCAGCTTTTTCACTTGGATTACATATGTACTAATTTATACATTTTGTAAAATAGTGACTGTCTACTTTGTGAACATTTTGAAAGTAAGTTCTACTATCAATGATGGTAAAAACCAAACAATATTATCCCTTAATAATGAAATGTGATGTGACTAAAATAGCTAATGTTTGAAAACCTAAAGTTATACTTTTTAATCTGTAAAGTCTCCCTGTTTTGTCCCACTCTAGTCATTATCCTTTCTTCTCTTCAAATAAATACACTGCTTTTTTCACTTCAGTATTGATGGGAGGAAAATCTCTCTCAAGCTATCACCTGTCAGCAGATCCATAGTTACTCTGTTCTCTTTCTTAACGGAAGCATATACTGTTAGAGGGTATTTTTTTGAGCTATATGAGTCTTCTAACTACAGCTATTTTTGGTGTAAACATAAGAAAAGGAAACTTTCTTGAAAAAGAATGAAGATTGAATTCCCAGATCACCAACTAAAACTGAGTAATTATCAAGACAATAGTGTCTTTAAATTAAAATGTCAAACATACTAGATAATGCTAATACGGAAAATTAGCAAACAAATTTAACTGTTTTTACTGTCCTAGGATATCCAACGTTAAACAGAACTGCCCTCTGTATTGGTATCCCAGGTTCCCCTGTTGACTTTATTACAAGGATCTATGGCTGCTTTATTATTAATGGCTAAAATCATTGCTTTTCCACAAATGTTTAGTTTTTCTAACTTTTGTCAAAATGCAAATTTGTTTGAAGCAAACAAACTTTTTCTGTTATTGTAAAAATGACACTGTTTCATCTCCCATATGATAGTTCATAAAGGTCTGCAATTTCTAGTGTCAAAAAAGCAGTTAGTTTTTAATCCACCAGAGTTTTGTTTTATTTTTATACAATTTTTTTTTAATACAAATGCAGCACTGTTGATGTTCAGGTTTGTGCAAATTTTAGTAATGTTTCCACAGTGTGAACGTTTTACTGCAAACAGTAAGATTAAAACTTATTTTGTCTTCTGCTGTTTTTTATACAGCAGAAGAATGTTATTAATGTGGAATAATTTTGCATGGGATCAGTTGCCAATGATTAAACCATTTTGTGATTTGTGCAGATAAACACAAGGACTGTTCTGGTGTAACTTTACATCTGACACATCAAAAGTAAGTATCTTTAAAAATATTTACCTATAATTATTCTTTTCATCACAACCGAAGGCATGGTAACCTCTCCTTTAGATTCATTTGAAAACATGTGAAATAAAAATAATAAATTCTTAAAAATATTAAGAATTTTGAAGTCATGTGTCATCTGTTGGCAAAAATTCTAATTTCCGTTAAAAAACTTGATGACACGGTGCTATCAGTACTCAGCTGATCCAACTTAAGAGCTTCACATTTAGAAATATGGGACAAGGACAGCAATTATGTAGATGACAGTTTTGTCCTATTTCACATACTTTCTAGAAAATGCTTTAAGTTATAGCTTAGTATGAAAAAAAGGAGGGAAAGAGAGGTGCTGTGTAACAGCTGCTTTCTCTCTCAGTAGACCAGTTTCAGACGTAATCCAACATTTAGAAATTATTGGTGTTAAAAAGTATTGCATATTTTTCACTTACAGTCGGGTTTTAAAAAGGACTTGTTTAGCAGAGCTTGGGTTTTGAATTGCAGGCAGCCTTTGATTGCTGGAATGTATCTTATGATGTCTGTGGACACTGTAATACCACCAGGCGAGAAAGGTGAGTCGTAATTCTACAAAGTGATTATATAATTTCAATATCTGATTTATTTTTACTGCACATTGCAGAAGAAGATTTAGCAGAGAGTTGCTGAATTGTAGATGGACAATTTAATTGCTTAATTAAACAAATGATGAAAAAAAAAGTTATAATTTTTAAATTGTATCGTATTTCCTGATGACTACGTCAGTAAAGGCAATCAGGGTTGCAGAAAACAATGTTATACAAAACAATAATGGTATGTGCAATACTGAAGTATCTAAGATTCTTAAGAGTATTTCTTTGATTTATTTTCATCTTAATATTTTACTGAAAAATACCAAATAAATATTTTCTTATCCCACTCACCCCAAAAATCCTTAAAATTTTTTGGACTCTTCTTCATATACATTCATCATTCATGCTCTTTGTGATGTACTAAGAGTTCAGTTTTAATAAGTTAATTTCTACCAGTAAAGAGCTGCTCTTCAAAAATTTTATTCCTATGTTACTAGTTGGTTAAACAGTCAAAATGCTGAAAAAACATTGTAAAACAAAGTTTCCAAAGAGTTTCTATTCAGAACCCTACTCAGTGGATTTTATCTGAAACTCAGCTTGGATAGTCCCAATATAATTTCTTCAAGCTAGCATGGAATGTTACGTTGAACTCTGACTTTACGTTTTCCTATGCTGTACCAGAATTTTAAATTAGAAATCCGAGAATACCATTTGTCTCATTTACAGTTAGCTTCCTAAACAGGGTGAGTTGGTCAAATACTCAGATGACTCCAACTGTTCAGTGAATTCACCAGCTTGAAATCCTTTTTAATTTGAATTGAAACTTAATGGATTAACTTCTGTGCTTCAATATGAAAACATATCCAGTAAATCCCCTCTCCCTCCAAATAGTTGATGAATGCAGAAATTTACTTTTTCAGCTGAAGGGGTGAGGGAAAGGGGGATAAAAACAGTTCTGTCCCTGTCGGTAACTACCTTCTCATGTTCAATCAAATTTTCAGTTCTTAAGTAAAGCATGAAATGTGTTATAACAGGAAAAATGCCACCAGTCCCCAGATACCTCTCAAGAGAGGCATCGTCAGAGGAATTTGTCTGTAGGCTCTTCCTTAGCTACTGTTACAACACCTAACACAAGTACTAGCCGGCAAACATTGCCTGTACAGCACTTCTTTGCCAAAGTCTGCACCTAACCCTAAATTTTTAAGACTGGGCCTAGAACTAGATCTTAAAGATCTTAAAATCAAGCTTTCATTATAAATTGTATCAGTTTAGAATTAGATCAGTTTATTTTAATTTTCTCCTTAGCAGACTATTTACCACAGCTATGTTTATTTCAGGTGTCCCGCAACATACTCTGTAAGCAAATGTATTGCTTTACTTCATTAAATAGCAGTAATGTACACTGGAGTTTCAGCCCCATTTTGTATGTACATCACCACAGAATGTAATTCTCAAGTGACTTGTACCATATTTTATTAGTGTTTTTTTACAGATGTCTTGAGATAGACACTGCAGAAATGTAAGATGTTATCCAGTGTCTTTTGAATTGTCTGTTGTCCAGAGTAGGTGTACCTTTTGTAAACCACTCTGAATGAAGTACAGTAATTTAACTTTTCTGTTTGATAAATAATGTGTTTTTCTTTGTTTATTTCCATCATATTTTAACAGTGGTTGATGCAGACATTGCCTGCCATTACAAAAGGTTTCCAATGCACCTTTTTGCCTACAGAGTTCATACACACAGACTAGGTAAGAGTTTTATTGCAACATGGGAATATCGAATACTTAACACAACAATGCTGATACTATGACAGATTTTTTTAGAAGTATGTCTCTTGTTCACATGCATATTGGTATGTTATAGGTAAAGTAGTGAGTGGATACAGAGTAAGAAACGGTCAATGGACATTGATTGGTAGACAGAGTCCACAGCTGCCACAGGTTGGTTGTTTTTTTAATTCTAACTGTGAATTTTAATTACCTTTATTTAAAACGGAGAAGCTGAATTAGCAGTCATCTACCCACAGATTTGTGTCATTGTGTTACCACTGGTACATGTTGTTGTGCCACTGAAAGTGTATACTGCCAAGTATTATCATGAATGCCTTATGATGCAAAAACCCTGCTGAAATTACTTCTCAGATGCATAGCACTGTCATTCTCATGTATGTGTCAGTATGATATAATTCAGTATGATTTCACTGATTGTGGTGAATCATTCTCTGTTTCAGGCATTCTATCCAGTAGAACATCCTGTAGATGTTAGCTATGATGATATCCTAGCAGCTAGATGTGTGTTCAGTGGTGAAGGCAGAACTACAGAGACACATATAGGGTAAATTTTCTCTATTTCTTCCATTTCCTGTGTTTGCCAAGGTATTGGTTATGTGTAGAAATGTATCTGTTTAATATCTTCTTGCAAGATAATTCTAATAAACTGTTCAATTCTGCCAGAATGGTCTGTTTTGCTGTCTAGTCTGCTAAAGGTGTAATTCCACACAATGTTCATTGCTTTTACTTCTGTGAATAATCACTTTGCTGAAGTGTTCAGAACATTTCTCAGGTGAAGCTATGCTGCCAAACACCTTACTTAGATGTTGGGCTGTTCTGCACTTAGAGAAGGATTCGGAGTAACAATTCTAAAAAATGTATTTTTAATAAGTTGAAGCTATTGGCTGTTAAAATAATAAAGCTTCAGAATTTCTCTTCATTATTTCAGAAAGAAAATTTATGAAAGCTAAAAAATTCTGATAAATTTTGACCTATTTTAAAACCTAACCTTAAAAATTCAGAATAACGTACCAGTTACCTTTTTTCCAATCTAAAAATATACAGGCTTTTATGAAAAAACAATAAAAACATGAATGACTAATAATGATAAATATGAAAATATGAACTGTGTTTGTCATTGATGATATTCAGACAAAGATGACACTGCTGTATAAGATCAATTTGACAAATACAACTAGATTATAAAATACATGTAATATTAATATTCTCTTAACTGGCTCCAGTTCTTTGAACCGTAATTTACTGTATATGTAGAGATATGAAGATACCCTGAAGAAATCTCTCCATTCTGGAAGTATGTGCTCCATTATCCCAAGGGACAAGTTTTTTAGTGCACTGAGCACGCTAAGATTGCATCGCAGTAGAGGGTTAAGGGTTCAACACAAATTTATCGCCTTTCAGTAGGTAGTTGAAATACTGATGAGTGGCAGCTGAAGCACAATGAATTTTCTGAGAAGAGGTTTTTACAGAGGTCATAACACTAACAAAAATATATCCAACACCTTAATTGAACTGTAGACCTTTTTTTCGCAAGTTCTAGAAGTTTCTGTCACGTTTCTGTAACATTCCCCAAAGTAGTTCCTGTTTGTTGAGTAATCCTTAGAGTTTAAGAAGCAGTCCTAGGACAATTATGGTCTTTTCTTTCCATGTACTAATATGCTTTCAATGGGGAAGTAAGAGGAACAGAAATAAAAGAAAGAAACAGACCTTTACATTTTTATTACATAGTTTTACCTATGAATTTTAAGAAACAATGCATAAGCATTTTAAGCAAATATTTAAACTATTAGACAAAATTAATGCACAATATGCAGATATATATAGTTGGAAAATAATTATCACTGTACTATGAAATGAATGGATAAAAAGGAATGCATTCACAATAATGCTGGGTATATGTAAAGATACAGCTAACATAAATTAAATTAAAGTTGTTTAATCTTGGAAAATGTTGCTCTGATGTTGCAATTGTTCTGCTGCCATTCAGAATGACTTATTGGTCCAAAACAAATATTAAAAGAACCTTTGAGTTCCAAATATAAGCACTGAAAAAATGGGAAGTAGAAACGTGAAGGGAAAGCTATGAAATAATGCGTATCTGAAAAGTATCAGATCAAGTCTGCATGTTCACTTTCCCAGTCACTAACAATTTTCTGCCTGTGTTTTTGTTTTTTCTTAAACTAGCTGAAAAAAAGATGTTAAATTTCTTACCTGATTTATCTTTAATATACATAGAAGGCAGGACTAAAACAAACATAGAGTTTAGTTTGTCCATGTGCCTTCCCAAAGCTGATCACTTAAAGCCTAACCATTCAGAATATATGCTAGCAATATTTGAAACATAACATATTCTCAATGTTATACTTTCTTAACTGTGTAATAATTTCTGTGATAGTCAACTAGTCCCTTTCATATGAATGAAATGTCATTTTTGGCCAAGTTTATTACATAGTATCTAGATCGGGGAGGGGCGATACGTGTCCTTATTTTGTTTTTATACCCTCTTTACTGTGCTCTTGGTTTCTTTACACATTTGGTTTTGGTTTTTTTCATGTTTTTCTCTGGTTACACTAACTGCTTTCCATTATCTTGCATTACCTCATGACTCCCATGATTTACATTAACGTTTTTCATGCTGTTTCCTCTCCTAGTTTAAGAAATTAAGTTAGGTATTGAGGCATGCCTCTTAAATGCGTAGAGTTTGGCAAACCAAGATTCAGAAGTGAAACCTGATTTTCCTTGTGCAGTTGGGTACATACAAGTTCAGGGTAACTACATATGCACAGACTTCATGTCTCTGGTGTAAAGAGGTGAGGCAGGAGTCATCTCTTCAAAAGGTTCATAAATGATCCATTTCACTTAGCTGGACTTCTCCTCAAGCTCAAACTTTTTCAACTTAAAAGGTTGAATTATCCTTTGTCAAATGAGGATATCAACTATTCCTAATCTATAAAGCAGAACTTTGTCTAATTTTCTCTACAGACCATGTAAGTACTCCATGCAAGCAGCCACTGAAGTTTTATAACAGATAATTTAATGATTTTTCCGAGTAAACATTAGAATTCACATAGTGTCAAGTAGTACCCAGCTTAGTAGTCTCAGGGATATCAAAGAACTGGAGTCCATTCAGTGTAAAGATCCTATCTTTGTAAAGGAAAGTGCTATTGGCCACAGTGGCTGCTTGTTTTTCCAGTTGGAATGTAACATATTATTTAAAACTCTTAACAGAGGAAAAGTAGTGCAGCCTGTATCTTTCCTTTTCAAGGTATGTTTAACAGATATATTGTACCATGGAAGAGAAGGTTTATGTGCCTGTAGCAAAATGTTCCCATTCAGTATTTAAGATTCTTTAACTGCATTGTCTTGCTTTTCAATGCTAAATCCTGTTTCATTATGCTTCACTCTGTACTGTTAATATACCAAGATCTGCATATAGTTCTAGATAACTGTGAGAGTGGCGTGAATGAGGTTAACATAAATTTTTGAATTTTCTTTCTTTTTAAATTGTGCATCAGCATTTCTACTCATTAAACTCCTATCTAATGGAAGGATTCTGGAGTTTCTGTGAATTTTATAAAACTGTTGTTGACAGTGTTTTGTTTTTTTTTCCCTGTAAATAGTTAAAATTACGAACTTTGAAATGTTTAGACACAGTAACATGCCAGGTGAACCAAGAGTTCATGTGGGTTCCACATCCCCTTTTCTACTGGAGTTTTAAAGAGAAGGCACTTACAGTGACAGATGTTGGGAGTCTAACAGGGAAGCTAATTCCTTCTAAAAGCTTAAGCAGAGCTTGCCAAGTCAGAGTCTGGTTTTTGTGGTCTCCAAGGGGTGCTAAATTTTCAATACTTGGAAAAATACCAGTTCCCCTTTTGAAACAGTCTCTTCTCCCATGTTCACCCTGTCTCCCCTCCAGCTGGTGTCATTATTGTTGCTATGGTGAATAAATGAATGCTGCAGGATGCTGCTGGAAAAGTCAGTGCTGACGTCTTTTGCAAACAGATAATAGGCCACCCCTGTATCTATTTATGAGTGTGGGCTCACTGGGTAATTGTGAAAGCCAATTAAAAAATTTTAATGTAAAACCCTTTATTTTGTGAACATTTCTTCATAAGTCCTAGCTTTTTTCCATTGTCAAGACTATAGCTGTAAATAAAAATATCAACCTACATGGCAGAGGAAAAAAACAGTAACAGAATATGGTTGCAAAGAGGCACTGTATTGTCTGCTTCACAAAGTAGTATTTTTCACAAAACATTCTTTCTCATACCAGCTGTTTTTTCTGTTGAAGACAGGGTTATGTAGCAGTACAGAGAGCCTCTTCTGTTTCAAGTACATGCACATTTATCAAAGAACTGAATTTTGCCAGTGTTTAATTACTGCTCTTGCACTCATGTTTTCCTTATGGAAGCTTCTGATCAAGTTATTCTCAAGATGGCAATGCGATCTTCTCTTTAAGAGATGTTTATGGTGTTTTAATATGTAACAAAATTAAGTTTTGCTGTATTAGAACCAGTGTGATTGGGCACTAAATGGATCCACTTGAACATGAGGGGAAAAAAACTGTCATAAAAGATAGCAGCTGAAATGAAACAGACGTTATTTGCAATGATTTTACATTAGGTTTGCCCCAGGTTGACAGAGAAGTATATGAATGGTGACATAATGAATGACACAATTCTGTCATATTTCATCAGAACATGTGCATAGTTGATGACACACTGGGTACTATGAGGAGTATATCAGGGAAATGAGAAGGAAAAGCAGTTTGAATAGCTGATGCAGTTTTCTGTAAAATAAAAAAAAATGTTAGGAATTTCTGAGACACCTAGGGAGTTTGTGCAAACTGGTATTCTCTAGTGTAAACTGAAGGTAATTTTTGATATTCACTGCAATGAAGCTATTAAATGTTTTAGTGTGGGACTTCTAAACATTTCATTGCAACTTTTTAATATTCTGTTAAGTTAAATTTGTTGAATAATGGCTGTATTAATCTCATTTTTTCCTAACTGCCGCATCTTTTCTGTGTTGTGTAGGGGAACAGCCAATGATGAAATGTGTAATTTTTACATCATGTACTATATGGAAGCCAAGCATGCTGTCTCATATATGACTTGCACACAGAATGCAAACCCTGAGATATTCAGAAATATACCACAGGAGGCAAATATTCCTATTCCTGTCAAGACCGATATGCTAAAGATGACTCATGGACATCATGAAGGTGGAAAAAACATTTTATTCAAGTCTTTTTATACTGACAGTTGTGTTTTTGTTGATCTGATATGCTAAATTTTCATAAAAAGGAAATGCAATTCTGAATAAAATTCAAATCGCTAATTATAGACCATCACGGGATTCTGCTTATGGTTTTGGTGGAAATGTCTACCATAGTCTTCTGTCTCTTTCTTCCTATTGTTGTCTTTCAATTTCCAGCATATTTTTATAACTTTATGAGCTGTCTACCCAAAAGATTGACCTATTTTCTGTGCCAAATATCAGTACTTTATATTAACAGGTTTTTTTATTTGCTTTATCTTCTATCGATTTCCTACAAATTTGAATCATAACATTTCCACTGGATCCCAGTGCCTTGTTATGGAAGGGATCAAATGTTGATATTGAACACTAGCAGGCATATTAGTTGCATCAGCAGTCTTATCCAGAGTAATCTGACTGGTATGTCTGGGTAGCAAAGTACAAACCTTAATTTTTTATTCCAGTTGTTCTACTGCTGGACTGGTTGGTACTATTACTACAGATAGATAAAAATATCAAATGTTCATGTCAGAAGGGCTTTTTTGCCCAGTAGAAAGGTACTCAATTCTATTCACACTCAAAGGTTAACATCATATCCTAAATCCATTTTTCAGAAACCAAGGATACTGATAAAAGTTCTTTGCTGCAGCAGGCCAAAAAAGAAGAGGAAGAGATTTTGGATCAGGGTATGTACTTGTTTATTTCTGTGTCAAGTAAGGGGCTCACTAATGTAAAATACTGATAAATTATATCATGGTTGTTAATGAGTTACAAAGTTTTTAATCTGTTTATCTTTAATTGATGCAATTTGCAATGTTCTGTACAGCTAATATGATTGAATGCTATATAAGAAGTAATTCTAAAAATCATTCTACATCTGATCTCTAGCCTTGTAAGTAAAATTTGTGCATTTTAATCTCATTAGATTTTCCTGTTCTTGGTTAATTTGCTAAAGAAGGATGTAATTTATCTGTAAGTGCAATCCTAAAAAATGGATACAAAGAAGTAGTCCTATAGTATGTAACTATTCTGTAATCTGTATGTAACTATCTGCTATTAGCTCTTTGCCTATTTCTCAGTTTGTGTTCCTAGGTATGTATTAGGGAATAATACGTTCTTATGCTTCAATATTGTTTGTACGTGCAGTGGGTTGACTGCAGCTAATGTTTAATACTAAATTATTTTTCACTGCATTTTGTGCATATGTGCATATACGCATAATAACTCATGCAAAAATGTGTGCAGTACTTAGTTGCAGGAAAAAATACATGACATAAAGCTTCTAGAAATATGCTGAATGTTATTTATGTTTCAGAGATATATTAAGACTGTACCTTAAAGTTCTTGTGGATCATATAGTATTAGATAAATACTGGTTTATTATCAAGAAAAATCTTGATTACAAATCTTGATACTAAGGAGAAGACCTTGTCAGCTACAGTTTCATACTGTTTTCACTGAACAATGTTGAGGTTCAGAGACTAAATAAATTACAGGCAAATTTCCTTTTGTCTGTAGTGAGAGCAAAGATTAGGTCAGTGTTTAGAGTTTTTGATAACGTCTCCCAAAGGGGTTAGATTTTCTATATACTCTGCCATTTTGCAGAGTTGATGCAAATAATTAAGTTACAGTTACATAAAAACTAGCTTCGAGAGTGTAAGAGCATCTTGACTGAAAGTACCTTAAACTACTAGAGGCAATATTTACAACTCCATACCTGAAACTTATTTTAGTCAATTTAAGATGGATTTTTTTAGAATGAAATATAATTCTAATTTTTTTAAGCCTATTTCAGAGAAAAATGAGATAGCTGCTTCTTGATTTATATCAAGATTTATGCTGACAAGCTGCTTCACCCTTATCTTACTAATAAGTGCATTAGCATTTGGTTGAGGATGTTGTTATCTCGTCTTTTATTGAATTCATTAATGTTTGAAATAAAACGTTGAAACAAGGTCCTGTTTTTTCATTTCAAAGCCACATTTCTGCAATGCAGACTCATTTGCTGAGACCAGTATTTAGTATACATCCTCATCAAACATGTTTCTATGGAAACACACTGCATTGTTTTATCCATTTGAAATTAGTTGGCTTCATGATGTGAAATATCAAAATACAGTAGTTGCCATGAGAGAATTTTGTTTCATGTTCTTAATTGTTAATTTAAGATAAATTCTCCCATCATTTACAGGAGCCTAGCTTCAATTTTACATTAATACAAGTCTAATTTCAGTTGAATTACATGTGTGTAAGCAAAAAAAGCAAAAGGAAAAATCAAATCAGATTTGGTTTTATTTCTGTCTCCAAAGAAGGAAAGTTGGCTGGCTCTTTTAGAAAGTGTTTTTTTGTCTTACAAGCACATGAGCACCTGGTAAGTTACACTGGGAGTACCAGGAGCTGAAAGTGGTCTACTAAAATGAGCCTATAAAAATTACATACAAATTGGAGTCTGGTATTGAGGGACAAACCGGTTTTATGTAATTGCATTGCCCATTTGTTGATCTCTTCAAGTAACTTTAGTGAGTTAGCCAATATCAACCAAATTTGGACAAGGTCCTAATGACAGGAAAATTCTACCATTTGGAGGGAGGCAGCAGTGGACCCCTAAGCTGCACAGAAGCAAATACGTACTTTCACTGAGGTAAAGGCTGTAACATACTTTTTTCCCTTTATGGCTTGGCATGACATACTCTGTATGATAAGCTTATCTACAAAACACAGATCCACCAAAACTCAGGCTTAGATTAGTTCTATTGCTGCTGAGCTGTTGCTCAGTAAATTAAAACTTTGATTTGTTCTGAAGACAGTACTTCAAAGATCTTTCCATAATTCTGTGTTTTATCTTACATGTTTTTTTTCTTAATTACTCATTATATTGTAGCAACCTACTTCCCCCTTCTTAGTTTCAGGTAACTGAAGTAAACACTGTTAATTCACTAAAACTGAGAATAGTTGTTAAATTGTTATATTACCCTGGAGATACTTACAAACCAGGGGAGCAGAGCCATGGTCAAAGAGACAGATTTTGATGTAAGCAGTATCAAATCTAAGCATTTGCCTCAAAAGAGGAAAACAAAAAAACTTGCCATGTGAACGTGCTATTAATGTGTATATCACATGATTGCCTGGGCATAGGTTTAGAAGATGTACTTCCTGCTACACACAGCAGTTCATTATATTGGCACCTTCTAGGAGTTATCATTGCTTTTACATTAAATTTTCAACTTCATCACTTCCACTCATCAGAAGCACATTAATAAAAATATATTGAAATAAGTAATAATTATCGCAAAATGAACCACCACTCAGCATGAAAACAAAGCTAAATCCCTGTAGTGTTAAAATTAAACTGAACTACCTTAATGAAACTGACCTCACTATGTTGTTTCTGAAACAGCATTGTCACTTATGTGGAAGATAAAACTATTTATAGGAAGTTAATTATTGTAGGAAATGCAATTGATGGAGACATTTGTGCATATTGGAGAGTTTCCTGTTCCTACTGAAACACAAAGTCCCTAGCAAAACAAATACTATGTTTATTTTTTTGTTCACCAGAAAAAGTTTGATTAAATTGTATCCAGTTGATACAGTAGTGAAAAATAACTATTATCTGTTCATAGAATTCACCATGTCTGCTATATGTCTCTTCTTCACCTGTAGAAAAAAAGCCTAAATGCGTTTCATTCTGTTTGCTCAACACTTTCCTGGCTGTAGTCTGTGGCATAATATAATTGAGTTTAGGTTTGTTTTGGTATGTAAGCAGTGGAGCAGCCTTTACTATTGAGAAAGTCAGGTGCTGCTGTAACTGAAAGCTGTGCACACAAAATATCAGGAGTAGTTTTTTTAATAACAAGGAAGGAATATACAGGTGATGGTTAATCAGATGTGCAATATTTCATTTGTTGACCTGTGGCTCATGATTTGATAACTCATTTTGTGTGCATTAGATATAATCAGAAACTTTTTTTTGAAGCAGAATAGGCCATTTTTTTTTCTTACTAGCCAATATAATTATGTTTAAATGGTTATAAAAAAACTTGAAGGCTGGCTTGAATTGAAAATTCACTTGCAGCATATAAACCAAAAGTAAGATTTGATTTTTTGTTTCAGAAGGGCATGTGTGTACACATCTGTACATTACTTACTAATACATGGGAGAAAAAGGAGATGGAATTCTTGTCTTATTCCTGGTATTAATGTTTACAGTGACACTTAGAAAAGTACATTTTTGCTTGTGTCTCACTGAGGAAATTTAGAAGTTAGTGCTAAAAAAGTAACTTCTGTATTTTTGCCTCTGATGGTGGAATCTGAAATGACAGAGTAAGTATTGGTCAGTTGTACTGCCAAAACATTTTTTTATCCCCTCATACCCCGTTATTTCATGATTACTGTGGGCACAAATGATTCCAGGAGCTCAAATGGTGAAGTTCAACACAATCTCTCTTTTTGAATGTCCCAACTAGACTCATGTGAAGTCCCTTTTTCAAGCTGAGTGTTTTAACTGAAATGCTATTAAATCTCCTATGTGTAAAATAATACTGCAGCTTGAGCTCAGCATTCAGAATTTAGCTTTTATAAAGTTGGGCTTTATATCTGCAATTATAGAATGCTGTCCTGGTGGTGAGATACGTTGCATAGAAAAACACCTCACTGGACTTCTGTCTCATTGTTTTAGAGGTTAGAATGTTTAAAGTGATGGCCTATTGATTATATAAGGAGGTTTCTTTGTAAGAAAAAGTAACATCATAATCCATATAAAATGGGGTCTGAATTAAGATTACACATGATTTTGTTATTTATTACCTGTTGCATGCCTAATTTTTAATTATTTTATCTTTTAATTATTTTTAGTTGTTAGATGCTATATTTGCACATGGGAGCTCACCCACATACAGATAAATAATTATGCACAGCATATTTGTTAAACTGCTGGAAATATTTTCCTACATTGTAGCTGAATCTGTGACTTGAGAAATGGAAATGTCTGTTCAGTGTTGCATATTTTTCTGTTCACTTGTGCATTTCTGTGAAAAGCTCATTGCAATAAAAATGTACTGAACAGGCTTTTTGTATCTGGGATAGAAATTTCTCGTTTATTTAAGGGAAAGGAGGACATATAATTCCTCCTCTTTCTACTTCATCTCTCTTGTTTCCTTCTTAAAAAAAAAAAAAAAGAAACGAGGGGTAAATCTGCAGGGAGGCCTAGAATTTCTTGTGAGATAGGTGTTGAAAGGAAGAGGAAAGGAGAATCAACATGCAGGCAGGTCCTTGATTTTTCAGGTAATGAAGTAGTGTATTTCTGTGATAGTATTACATGGCAAACCTATGGCAGCAGTCAACCAGTACGACTTGATGTATTTTTATGCCAGCACATGTAGCCATGAGTTACATTCCTTTCTAAAACAAGTATTTCATAACTTACCTTTGCTAGCTTGTATGTGGTTGTAAGAAAAGAAAGGAGTTCAATTTGGTAGGTAGTTAAAATTTCTTAGATTGATGGAGAAAGGCTTGAAACAGAAGACAATTTCACTTTCCAGTATTGGTGTGGGATGCCTAGAATGAAGCGTTAGAGACATTTTTAGATTAATGCTAGACATATGAAAGAAACTTCAGATGTTTTCAAGCTTGGGATGCATGTTTTGTGCTCACAGATTATATGAGGTCCCTTTTTGAGTACAAAAGTAAGAGAAAAGTGGCTGAATGAAACCTTGGAAGAAAATGCTACTGTAAGGTATTAAGAGCAATCTTTACAGTTAGAGAGGTATAATTAGGAAGATCCAAAATTGCAGAGGGTTTGCTTGTTCTTTCAACACTGAAAGATCCTGCTCGAAGTGTAAATAAAAGATGAGCCTTTGATTTGGTTAGAAGATTATTCATAATCTTTACAAAAGCATCTTCAGAACAGTAAAGAAAGGAGCATGAGCTGTAAACAAAAAAATTGCAGTTGGTATAGGTTGTATATCTAAGCAGGAGAAGAATATAACAAGCATGGAAAGAAACCATTTTAAATTAAATGTTTCAGTCTTTACTGTTTGACACCTGGTTTATGTTCTCTGGTTCTTAAAATTATAGAGGGACTTTCCTTAGGTGTTTTCTGTAATGTAAAAGACTACTTATCAATGAACAACTGCAAAAACTGCTTATAATATCATTAACATATCTGAAGAAATGGAAAGTGGACAATGTATTAGTAAAGAAAGAGTTCAGAGAAATGATGAAGCCATAGCACAGATTTAAAACACACCAAAATTTTTTTTTTATTATAATGGCCAAAATGTTTTCCTTTTTTATAATTTTCATGTCTTTTTTTAAAAAACTAAAGCATGATGATGCTTAAAAGTAATAAATTGAAGATAGCAGAACTACCTTTTAATAAATATAGTCTCATATATGTAATTTTGTGAGAAGAAATGTATTTATAAGTACGTATTGCATGAAATAGAAATTTGCTGTGTGCCTGAATTACAAAAGTGTATAATATACCCAAATGAGCACAGCAAAGTGCTACGTAGTAAAACCATTGTGTTTATTGCTAGTCATTTAGCAGTAGCTGATCAATACATTTTATTGTAAGAAAATGATTGGTTCTTGTCAGGAACTTATTACTGGTCAGGAAGGAAAGGAGAGAATAGGGCAATTAGGAAACTGCAACCAGCTTGGATTTTGAGTCTCAGGTTCTGATTTGTTGATGAAGAACATGCATCTGTAACAAAATGTAATCCTCAGTAAAGATTCTTTCATCTTCTTTCGTACTTTCTCTTGCCTTTAACACTCTGTTTCCCAGTTACAAACTCCTTTAATCTAGTGATTTTATACACTATGCTTGGACACTCAAAACATTTGTGTATTAAAATATTTTGACAATTGAAGAAATAAAAGAAACAATGAATTAAAAACAAAGGAAGTGAATTTACATTGCCATAGTAGTAGTTAGGGACATGCAAACATAGAAGAAAATGGCCGATTATTTTATTTTTTAACCTTTTCTTCCATCTTTCCTGTAGCTTTGTAAGATGTTTAGAAGTGCCTTGAGAGCAGATACAGTTCCTGTTCTTCAAACACATCTGTTTGGCTTTGCTACAAGTGTGTATCACTTCAGGCACGGTGCTAATGACCAGGAATCTCTAGAGCAGCTTAACCCTTTTCACTTCTTCAGATCTATGCCTCCTTCCCCCCTTCTCAAATCCCTTAAAAAAGAAAACAGCCTTTCTTAATGTTTTTTACTTCTCATGAATCTTTCCAATGCTTTCATCAAAGCAAGAGATTAAATCAGTATGGTAGGACTCGCATGAAAACTAATAGCAGACTAAAAGCCATTTTGAAAGTTGTTTTGCCCAGTTATGTCAAACTGTGTCCATTGTCACTTCAAATAAATATACATTAGATTTTGTTCACTTTTTCAATGTCTTTCCATGCCTTTCTCTCCTTCTTTTCTACGAGCAATGTTATCTTATTGTATGCCTGTTAGAATGAGCTTAGTAGCTTCATCTAGGATCCAAAGAAGGCAAAGAAAACTAAACCCTTGATTTTGATAATCTTTTATTTGGAGGGCATTTATTCATGATGGCACAGTCTTAAAGGCATTACTTGCAGCCAGTTTTCCATATCTTCAGCTGAAGAACACATTCTCTGATATGATTCTTAACATACTACATAGATACTATTGGATTCTTAAGATGAGGTGAAGTCATAGTTGGAGTCCATATCATATGGACCTTGATTGCAGCACTTCTTAAAAGGCAAAGCACTGACTGCTTTTGCCAGATGAACACGCTAAACAGAAGCACATCCTGATAAGACAGAAACATGCAGTCTCAAAACACACTACATTTTATTCAGAGATAATTAGGAAACCTGACATCAATTTTGAAAATTTATCACTTACTATAATCATAATAGGACTGAGACATGAGTTTGGAGGGACCAATATACTGACTCCATATCAGATCAGAGATGCTTAAGAAGGGGAGACTTTCGACAGAAGTATTCACACCAGCTGAGCTGCAGCAACACACATAAACTTTGCAGTACTGGTCCCCTGTCAACGCAGAGGACTGTGTGCTAGATTTTTGCTCTTAATCTCACAGTTCTGGGTGCTTCCTGGTAAGACATCATTTTGTCAGAAGGCTGCAGCAGTGGCTTCATGTTTGAAGTCCTGTTCAGTCTGATTCCTAACAAAAGTCTGGAAAGCCAGTGATGGACTGGGGAGCCTACCAGAACTGTCGCAGTGAAACTGTACAAGCATTATGACACAAATACTTATTCTGAAGACGAGAATTCTCAGACACCACCAGGATGTTCTTACCTTTTTTCTAAAATGCAGTAAAATGAATTTTCACTTATGTATCTTAACAGCTACACATTCAAACTCTGTGGACAGGCTTACTATGGCTGAATTTTGGCTGAAATTTCCGTATATCTCATAGCTTGATCCTGCAGCACCCTGGCTAGATACTTCATTCTGACTGGAAACTGGTACTTCCAACAGCATAACGGTGTGCTGCATAAGGACCACGAACAGACACTGCTCGCTGCAAGTTGAGGAAAACACACTTTAGCGCTGAAAAAGAAGGACTGTTTTTAGACATGGATAGTTCAACAGCGTTGGGATTCTACCCAGACTTTGGTGGTCAATACACTAAACTGTTTTATTAACCTTAAACTAATCTGGTCTTCTGTTGAGATCAGGTGAGGTTCAACTCACTGTTTGCAATGAAGTTGCCAATGATGTGGTTTTATTTGTTTTTATTACTGTTTTCCAAAACACTGGCCTGTAAAATAATTTTCCTAGTATAGAACTGCCATAGTAATTAAGTTTAAACTTACTGGAATATGCTTGTGCATTGTTTCATTCTGGAGATACTGGTCTTGACAGGTATCGCTCCCTCCAGAATAGAATAAACTATAGGTATTTGTAGCCAGTCATCTTTTACTGTGTTACATAGAGGGAATTGTTGTGATAGCTTACACGTAAGAAGCACGTGTGAGTATCCTCTGCGAAACTAATCTAATCAGTCAGCTTCCCTGAGACTGCACTGCTAGACTTCAGTTATTTCAACAAGAGCAAGTTGTTCATTCACCCCTGTCTTCTTCTAGTCATACCCAGGCATTCTAAAGGCCAGGTTGTCCCATCTCAAACAAGACCAAACAAGTAACATGGTGCATCTTGCTGGTGTGCCTTTCCCACTGAGTATCTTCAGGCAAACACCTTTCAGCTGTTCCAGCTAGTACAGCTGTACAGCAGCAACACGAGATTGTGCTTTGCTATTTGCTGGAGATTGCTTTGCAGAGGGCAACTGTTTATCAAAAACAACACAAGACTGCTCTTTGCTAGTTATCTGTAGTGAATTCTGAAATACTTCTTAAAAACATGCTGCTTACAAATTTATTGGAATCTCCCTGGGGATCTGAAACAAAGCTGAAGAAGTTTGTCCCAAATAATACAGGACCTCCATTCCAATGTGTGGAGTTTAGGAACAGTTGCATACATGGAGTCATCAGGAAACTTTCCTGATCAGGAAATTCTTCCCTTTCACATCTGCACGCATCTTTTCTGCTTTGTAAATACTCCGAGTTGTGTCAAGATGCCAAGAAATGGACAGAAGACTTCAGCCAGCTGTTTGTGCCAAGGTGCTGGGCAGATATGTATGCTTCATGGATGTCTTTTGAACTTAAGTGTAATGATTTCATATTAATTTTCTCAAACACATTAACTTAAGATAATTGTTTCAGAGCAGCTACACTTCAGACCACTTTCACTCTCTGAGGCACACCGTTTTTCATACATTCAGACAGTTCCTAAATATTCTTAACTGTTGTGATTACAACACCGCTGCTTAATGAAAGCACTAACACAACAAGCTCAACTTGCAAAATAGTTTTCTACCAGACTAATGATGTACTAAAACCACCTTTCTCAGTACTCCCATAGGCTCAGTGCTAGGAGAAAATAAAAACTGATCAACCTACTTGGGATTGAGTCCCTGAGTAATAGCTCTTGTAAAGACCACTGGAATTTTCCATGAAAGCATCCTTATCCTAAAAATTCTTCCCCGGGCTTTTGATATTTTTAAGTTGGATTCCCCTGCTCTCTTTTCTTTTCTGGGTCCTATCTCTTAGCAGTTTATTTTGTAGTAAGAGAAACTAATTTTAGACAAGTAAACTGAAGCACTTGTTTGTTTGTTTAAATCAACAAGCAATGTCCTTTTTAGAGGATGAGTTAATTATTCTGTGGTAACCATTGCACAACAGAACTAGAATGCAATGTCTTTGGCTGAAGCAGGAAGCTAGCAAACTTCATTTTTCAACTAGAATGAGCATATGAGTTTTGAGTTAGGGTTCTGAAACCTTTACATAAACTGTAGCATGTTGTTCTTTTTGTGATCAAGAATTACAAGTAAATTTCCTACAAAACTAGGAAAAGTGTGACCTGTGCAAAGATCACTAAAGTTGTTTTAAAAATATCTGCAGTTTAAAATAGCATCAGGCTATTTAGGGAGACCTTTCACAGTTACATTAAGCATAACACTGCTTTTACTATTCAGACCACTCCATTGAAAATGATTGCATATAAAGTAGTCCGTAGGTTTTGTTCATCTGTGGGTCTCCAGCCATAGATAAAACCAAAGCATTTGTACATGTGAACTTTGTTTCATGTTTTAAATAGTGCAAAAATACAGTTTAGGCAATGGCGAGTATTTTAATACAGAATGTTGCCTATATAAAGGAAATTCCAGATGTGTTTCTACATCAGCACCAATTCTTGGATGCTTTAAACAGAGACTACTGAACCTGATTAATGTAATTATAAGCCTTTCTCGGAATAAATAAGGTTTGTATCCAAAACTTCTATTATATCATACATTTTGAATATTTGAATTTGTTCTGAATCAGTAGTTGGGACTAGCTGAATGACAGGATTATGAAGGTTTCTAGCTTCACAGTTGTATTTGAAGCAACTAATACATACTTGTTACATAGGTTAACAATTTTCTCTCTTACCTAATTTGCTTTGCTCATTTTATTGAAATTGGCTCTGTTACTTCAGTAATTATTTTCTGACAGAAGATTTCATCTGGGATGTTTCATTTCCAAGGGTGAGGAATGGAATGCTACTCAAAATCATTGAACTAGGACTGTTTATAAACATGACAGAACCTCTTACAGTCATTTCCAAAATACTTACTTTCCTTTGTCCCAGGCTTCAAGTGATGGCTTCTGGTTCTGGATGGGATTTTTTGGTGAAAGCTTCATTAGTTATAGCTTTGCTTTTCTAAAAAATGTCTTGTATAGCCTGTCACAAAATAATACAAATTCTTAATTATAAGTGATTTACACTTAAAATGAAATAGAAGTATACCTACTTGCATTAAATCTTAAAGGATATTGGATGTCTCCATTCAAATGGTGCAGTTGTATTTAACAGAACTGATAATAGTTTCAGACAGACAAGATGTTAATAAATTCTAACGGATTGGGTACCTGCTGGCTAGTAGAGAATCACAGGAGAGGAATATGCTTGTCATCACGTCATCACTTTTTTAATCCTGTAAAAAGGACTTCATCAAAACCTGTTTGGGTGGTTAGAATATTTTGTGAAGAAAGATGTGGTTCTGGAATTTGCATACCTACTTTTCGGTTGTTTGCATTGAGTATTGATCTGTAACTTACTGAAATGCTTGTTGGTGTCTAAGAAAGCTGTAGTGATAACTGCGTTGCTAGCAAGCAGCTTGAGAAAATACTGTTCCCTGCATTGCCAAATGATACTGTGACTAAGGGGTGTTACTGGTTGGAGGAAGAGGAGGGACAGGACCCAAACCAAATTAATGAATGAAAATTTAATGGATCACTCTGTTTTACTAGTGTGTCTTCTCTCTACAGTATGCTCCATGAAATCTGTTTGCACAGCCTAAGCTTCTTATCTGATGACAGATTTCAAAGAAGTGTATTTTGAAATGGGTCATGACTGTCTAGTATTGTCTTTATCAGTGAACAAATTGATAAAGCTATAGAATTTTTACCTGTTTCTTTTGTAAAGATAGAATAAGTCTGCAGTAGCCTGGCAAATCCAGATAATTGCATCATAAATATTCTTTTTCTGAAATTTGCACACTTTTTCTTTTTTTTTCTTTTCCTTATTCCCAAAAACACCTGTGCAGAGGTGATGACTTTTTGACGCCAGTGTGTCAGGTAAAAGTGGACATTTATATGTAAATTAAAGTTGATAAAGATTTTACATCATCTTTTCATACCAGAGAGTTGGCTCATTTAATTCCCGAGGCTGAAATAGTTACCTCGTATACTACTTTTGACAATGAGTATTTGAATAACTTTATTACATTATACTTTGCTGAAGCTTTCTAAAACTACACGATCTGTTGTAATTGTTTTTTCCCTCCTTTCCTCTTGCCTTTTCTCTTTTCTGTACAGGTGATTTCTATTCACTCCTTTCCAAGCTGCTAGGAGAAAGGGAAGATGTTGTGCATGTGCATAAGCATAACCCTACAGAAAAGGCAGAATCAGATTTCGTAGCTGAGATTGCTAATGTAGTCCAAAAGAAGGATCTTGCCAGAGAGATCACAAATCATGATGAGAGGGACAATACTATCCTTGTCAGAGACAGAATTCACAAGTTTCACAAACTAGAGTCTACCCTGAGCCCACCAGAGAACAGACGTTTCTCTTTACAACAGCCTAAACACGGTGAGGGAAGCTGGGAAAAAGAACATACAGGAGGTGGGTTAGGGGTTAATTTTATACAGTGGAATTTAATGTAAGAGCTGTTATCCACATTAGCAAAATCTGAAGGGAATAACAATTGATGCTTGGAATTATTTTACATGGCAGTTTTCCTAATCATAGAAATGCTCTCCCTCTATTTTAGAGGTATTTCAGTGGGGTTCTTACCCCCTCCATCTTTTTCTGAAGAAATAATATATATAAATGGCACCATAACAGTACTTTTTGGAACATAGAGTATTTTTTCTACTCTCAAGACTTCTACCAATTATGCTAAAACAAGGTAAATACAGGATATAGTAGTCATGGGAAGTGAAGATTTTTCTTAATACAAATAGTTACTATAAAATGATCACTGGGATAATTGATGCCTTTTATGATTTTTATGATTACCTTGGTTTGTCAGGTACAAGATTTCCTAAAATTTATTTCTGTAATTCTGTCGGACACTTTTTCTCTCATTCAGAAAGAGTGATAGTTAATTCTGAAAAATTCTTGAGAAGTGAAATTTTCTACATATTTATTTCAAATTGGGCTTGGCTATCCAAATATTCTTGGACAGGCTGTTTTATTATACGAGGATTATAATTAATTCCCTTCAGGTTTCTATGACAGCAGAAACCATGAAAGTATTGTGTTTGTTTTACTTGCATTTTGGTCTCTGTGATATTGATTGGGCTTAGTCTTACTTGCTAATGTGGAAAGCCAGATAATGCAGCATGTGACGAGTAGCTTATAAAAGAAAGTGGTATGTATGCATGAACGTCATCTGTATGCTTAAGCTGTAGCAGCACATGCTTGCTTTTATGTTGCAACCAGCCAGCTTGATGTTTCCAAGTACTACTGTACACAAATGTACATCATTCATCATCCATTTTATTTCAGTTCAAAATGTTAACATGTATTGCCTCCACTTATGAGAGATTCTGTTATAGTATTCAAATTCAGAAAAATCGTGGGATTTTTTTTTTTTATTTAACGGAAAACCAAAGATGAGGACTTTCCAATGTTATGTTATGCTAGTCAGTTAAATAAGAGCCTGTCAAGTTATTGGGATAGGGGTAAAAAACAGGTGGGATGTTAGCATGTGCCTGACATGTAAGTGTAAATCATAAATAATTCCAGAAGCAACATTGGAGTTAAATGCGTGGAAGAGTATTTGTGTAGCATTTCTGCAAAACCAGTTTGTTCAGTTCAGACTAATAGCATGTGGTGTGTAGACGGGGAAAAAAGACGTTTCCTTTCTGTTTTAACTGATCCAGAGGAGGGAGTGTCAGTGAACTGAATAAATGGCTTAGCTGGCACACCACATGGCATGAATTTTAACTACAGAAAGCATTTGCTTGGCTACTTCAGTAGCTATATATTCATTTGGAGGGAATTTGTTGGTGGAGGACTAATTAATAAATGGACTCTCAAATAATGCAATTTTGAGTTACAGCAAAAAGGAAACTGAAATGACCTTAATTATCATTGATTTTTTTTTTTAATGTTTGTGATACTGCCAACTACAGAAGTTCTGAACTGCAGAAGCTGTCAGCGCCATCTTTTGGCAGAACAACTTTTCTAGCAATAAAATCTTTAATCACATGTTTAGTTTCTGGTTTGGGTAGTATTTATGTATTAGAAAAACAGAATTTTCCAAAACAGAATTTTCCTCTTCAGAGGAAGAAGTGGAACATAAAGTGCTTTAACTTGTCTTGATTCAGTAAAAAAATTTGTACTGCCTTTGAATTTTTTTACGTTATTGAATTACAAAAATTCTCAGTATTTCCTAAGAAAAGACTCTGGTTGCTGTTAAATTAATTTAATTCAACTGTTTAAAAATTACAGGAATTAAAATAGTTTAATATGTTTAGTCTTGCAAATATTCCAATTTTAAACATGTAACTGTTCTGTAATAGCAAGTGACCAATATGTTAAGTGAGGTTGTTACAAACGTTATGTTTACTGCTCTTTGTTCACTGTTGTTGTCGTATTACCCCAAGACTGGTCAGTAATCAGTCAGGTTGCTCAACATCACTGCAGCCCTTACAATTATACCTCCTAACGGAGGCAAACAGTGTAATTTTCTAATTCTAAAAACTCCTTTGTGCAGTGCTTACTTATATTTGTCAAGATTTAAGTGACCAATGGCAAGGGAGTAAATGCAACATGACTGAAATTTGTCATGTTAAAAGATAGCAAGAACTTCCAGGGATTTCTGGACAGTAAATTGCAATTTTGCTGATAAATAAGGTTTTATTCTTTCATTTGTAGAGAGATTAGAGGCTGAATTGCATGTTCTAAAATCTGTGTAATTCTTTATAGTTTTACTGATGAAAGGAATTACTCAAAATTACAAGGTAGAAGATCTGGTACTTAATTTAGAAATTCATTTACAAAGAGATGGTGATTTTTTTAAAAGTAATTGTAAGTTATTTTAATGGGGGAAAGTAATTTCCTTTGGTTTCGTGTGTAACTGTTCTATGGACCACTTAGTTTTGTAGGGAATTAATAATCAGTCTTAGACAAATGAAGTCTAAATTTAGTAAGTAAGTTTTTGTAAAAAGCTAATTGCCTTAAGATAAACCTGTATCAAAGGACTTTCAGTATGAGACTTCGAAAGGGAAAAGAAAAGATACCAATAATGAATCATTTTTGGAAAAGTGTGAGAAAATCTGAAGGCTGTATAGAGGCACAGTTCTTGTGATTAGACTGTATTTCACTGTACATTCATTTTATTGCTTTGATCTATAAGAAATTCTTCAGCCCTTTAAGTATAAAAATTTTGTATTTTGTTGTACATGCCTTTTGAGAGACTAAATTTTAAAGAGGGCAAAATTTAGGCTTTCTATGTTTAGCCTTTTAATTTTTCTAGCATTTTTGGAAAAGGCTCAGAGGCCAAGGGGCATTGTAACATTAAACGTACACAAGTTTTCTGCAAGTTAACTTGGACTGGTATGGGATGAGCAAGTGAGGACGCAGACACTGGATTTCCATCCTTTTATTGCTTTCAAAATGTTAATGTCCATGAATATACCTGGTACTGCATCTGCTGTGACCAACTGAACTGTACAGAAGTATAAATATGTATTAATTTTTTTCTTAACAGCTTTTCTTTTAGCTTGGAACTTTTCAGCTAAAATTGCTAGAGAGTAGAATTTCTTGTTTTAGAAGTTTCTGATTACTGTCTTGGATTCACTGCGGTTGCTGATTGCCTTAGGTTTGTGTTAGGCTAACGAGTTTCTCTGTCACTTACTCCAGCTATGGTATCTAAAACTACAGAAGTATCTTCTAGCCTGTGGTAGGTTTTCAGCACTGGTTTTATTTTTCCCCTGTGTAGATTGTAGAAAATGGCTTTCCCTTCAACCCATCCTTGCTGTTACTTCTCAGACTACGTCCCTTCTAAGTGAAATGGAAGGGCGCAGGGATATGCTTATCAAAAGAGTTCAGTTGCACGGGTGACCTGAAGATTTTGGGCATTGTTTCTCTTTTCATTTTTCCTGTCATCAGAAGATCACTTCCAGATGAATCCTCTCAAACTCCTTGGGTGCTGTGTTTTAAGGTCTGTGAGCTGCCTTATTTCAAAGCACTGATGCACTGGCAGTTTGTGGATGGGGATATGTGTTTCACCTGGCTAGATGGTACTCAGCAATCATTTTTTTAGGATCACAGCAAAACACAGAAACTTTGGGCGAACTGAAAGTTGCGAAGTACAGCATGATGCTATCAAAACCACTGAATATTAGTGAAACATCTCCAGTTTCATGTAACTGCAAAGAAACTGCTTTCTATTCACCTTCAGTTTGGCTATACAAACCTACATACAAAGCCTGGACGTTGGAAATACCTGAATTGTGCTGAAAAAATTAATTTCTGCAAGGAAGCAGTGATGAATTTCCTAACACGCAGAAGGCATTTTAGGATTTTATTTTTATCTTTTATCAGAATTAGTCACATTTTTCTTGCCATTATATTTTTTATTTTTGTGAATATTGTTCAATTGTCTCTTAACACTGCCAGAGCAACCCAGACCAACCTCTTCCAAATAGCATTTAAGCAGTCTGTTTCAGAGAAATTAATCCTTGTAGCCAATGCTCTGCATCTTTTTCAAATTTTGGACTCTTCATGCCTTTAATTGGTGTAAGTCTATGTTTACATAAAACAGAGATTAAAGTAAACATCTTTTTATATTTTTATTTTTAATCTTTAAATTGAAACTAAATTTGTCTCCTTTAATTAAGAAGTTTTGTGATTTAAGACAAATACAAGAAGTATCCAACTTTTTTAGTGGTTCATTTGCTGTTTTTTCATTTTCATCAACCTGTGCTGTTGATTTAGTGTGAAAATCAGATTTGTGTTACTCAAAAACTATCCAGTACTTACTCATAAAAACAGTGTGTTATGGCATAAACAATGACAGATATTCTTCCCTTCTTCATCTCTTTCATCAGATTTAGACATCTATTTCCTATTCATGCCTGTAATATTTGGATTAGGATATGAACACTACCCAGAACTAATGCATATGTTGGCTGTAAGAAATGTCATAGGCAAACTTCACAGAATTACTGTTTTATTTGCTTCTTGTTGCTGTTTTTCTTCCTTCCCTGGATTTTTTTTCTTAGTGTTAAAAGTTTTTTTTAAGAAGTCATGAATCAACCACTTCTGATAATAGCTGGTTTAGAGATCATAGTCTTTGTTATGCATTTTTTAATAAAACTCTGATAGGTTAATATTTTAATTTCCCTGCTGATTTTGGATAGTAGTTGTATATTTCTGTAATCTTTCAATGTAGAAAGTACTCACAGAGCTCCTAAAACATCTAGAGTCTGTGTACCTGTATCCTTATAAGATGTAAAGTGGAGAAAACAATGGAGTGATAAGCAGTTTTGAAGTTTCTGTCATCCTATATGTAGCAGGACCAGTGCTTGTGCATGCATTACTATAGTAAAACTGTGCTTGGAATAAAATTGCAATGCATTAATGGAAATACTGCATGTAAGAAAATGTCTGTATAATTCCTAACAGTCTGTACCAAAAGCCAGTTAACTATGTTTTTTTATAAATATGCTTTATGAATGTCTGTCTTCTGTTTGTTTGTTTCTTTGGTCAGATTTCCATATAGAAGAGGCTGTGGAGTGGCCTGTATTAGACCTCAAACTAGGTCAAGTTTCTGGGTTGGCTCTGGACCCTGAAAATAACCTAGTTATCTTCCACAGAGGTGATCATGTTTGGGATGAAAAGTAAGTAGATACTCTGTCAAATGTCATGGTAGGGGGTCTGCTGGTGTGTGCTATTTGTATATCTTCTCAAGAAAAGAAAAGAGATTGCAGTTCTCTTTCCATTTAAAATTCAGTTCTTTGGCAAAAAGTGCCTTCGGGAGACTCAGAATGGAAGTGGTGACTGACAGTTTCAAGATGATGGGGTTACTAGGTCTTTAGACAGTAAGAATGTGTCTCCAGAGAAAAAGAACATTGTACATTAGGTCCTTAAACTGTATAACAATGTTAGGATGATATTCACTGAGATTAATTATCCCTGTTTCTTCATGTTTTTTAGCAGGACTAATTAGCCTGGAAGACTGATGTTTTAGTATGGTATACCACTGTTAGGACCTGGATTTAAGACATGCAAAACTAGCTGCAGTGTAACTTCATTCTTTTTTGTCTTTGTGTCCACTGAGCAAAATTGGATTGTTATAAGGCACTCTCTCAAAACAGGCTTTGTTCTATTCATTTGATAAAATTTACTACATTTAGTGTCACTCAAAACAAAAATAAAGTCCAAATTTTATAATGGCCATTTTCTAGTGTTTGGAAAGTAATATACTCAAAGGTATATTATTTTAAGAACAGAACATTCCAAATAAAGCGTAGTGTCCTTATTTGTGCAGTGTCCTTAAGTCTTTGAGCTTTAAAATAGTATGTTTCACTGTTTATATGGACACTTTGGAAAAAATTCCATGAAATTGTAACAGAACACTGAGAGGAAATAGTGTTAGCCTGTAATAGAATATTATGCAGTACACTTTCGAAATGGACTTTTTAAATCTTCTTTGTAAGCATCTATTCTCCATATATAGAACTGTAAGACTAAACAGTAGGATTATTTTCAACTCCCAATGAATTCACTTTAAGATAACATAGCTTCTGAAAATTAGAGGGGACAGCTTTCTCAACCTTGTAGTAACAGGTTATGCTTAGAATACTGTTTTATGGAGAAAAATACATTATTTGGGTTTTTAGCTAAATAACATAATGTAGCAGATAAAGCAGCCATTTATGTCTTGTGCATTATATCTGAGGTCCCTCCAGATCAAGTGTATATATCGACTAGAAAATCTAAAAGCATGGTGCATGCTGCAACTTGTATTACTCAAGCTTCAAGTAAAAGCTGATACTGATTTGTTTTATTTCATTCTCCTACACGTGAATATGAGTGCTGTTCTTTGTGTCACTGAAGAAAGAATTGAAAAAATACTTGAAAATAGACTGGCAGTTGTCTTCATTTCTTACTCTGAAATGTGTAGTTTTGAGTGTCTGGCAACTGAGGTATACCCACAGCCCAGAACACAAAAATAGGAGTTTGAGACCAGTATTTGGAGACTCTACAGGTTTTAAACAAAACAAACAAATGTTAACGTTCCCTAAAACAGCAAGTGAGCATAATGAATCAACCATGTTGAGACACAGATTGAACTTCAACTTTCTTGTGGTGTGGGTGCAAAAGAATATCGGAACTGTGGTCTGGAGTCTGGAAATCCATGTACCTACCAGCTGTGCTGGGGTAACACTACAGGTTCACATAACTCAGCCCTGGCCTTTACAGCAGCCATTGTTCATATTCTGAGTATTTCAAGACTGTGATTATTGTACTTCCCAGAAAAAATGCTTTATCTTATATTTAGTATTAGTAGTGTTCATCTGTACATCAGCCGTGCTTGGGAGCTTGCCATATTTGCCATCATGTGGGGATTGAAGTTGGAACAAAGTGAAACTGCCTGGCCTTGTAAATATCATCAGAAGCATTCAGTCTCAGATATGTAACCAAGATGTAAGATGAGGTGTTGTTAACTAAAACTCGTTATGGGTCTTCCATAAAGATAATTACACATTAAATCGTAATTTGTTTCAGAGAGGTTTTGTTCCTTCTTCTGGAGCATGGTTAATCAATATATAGGAAAGCTAAAGTTGGTAGAAAACCTTAAATCAAATAGGCTAAAACTGCTGTAGACCTATTATGTGACTTTAAAACAATATATTTGGAAAACACGCCTGTGGTTAAGCTGTGGTTCTGCATCTCTTGGCACAGAGAAGAAGCACACACAAGTGTGCTCAGCCAGTCAGCCTTCCCTTTTTATCTCTGGGCATGTCATAGGCATATGAAAATAATCTGTGAACCCTTTCATGGGTTGTGCTGAAGAGGAAGGAGTATGTATTTTCTCATTTTTCAATAAGAAGGAATAGAAATGAGTATTTGAAAGGGATTTATGATGACTATTGTATGGGGAGGGATAAGAAGTTATCAGACTTGTAAGTTAATGTTTATAATTAGCTGCAAATACACAGTTAATTGAGTATAGCATTCCTCATCAAATCATAAATGTGATGAATCAATCAAGCCTGAAAGCCCAGAATTTATTTTCTCTGTTTCAATGCTTCACCAGCATAGTATAGAAACAAATTAAACAAAAATCATCTGTGCAGTTAGGCAATGCACAAATGTTTCCAATGCACTATTAATATATGCCAGAAAAGCTGGATCCTCATTCAACTAAATACAGCTGGATGAATGGTCTGTGCTGTTTTATAAGGCAACTTCAGTCTCCTTTAGAACACAAAAGCAGTTTCACAGTGACAAGCCCTATAATACAGGAGCAGCTTTTCAGTGGCTGTAGCATTCCTTCTGCGCATGACTTAAAAAAAGAATCCTTTTAAGTCAGGTTCTTTTACCACATCGTCTCCTCAGTTTCAGAACATTCTTTGCTATAGGCAGCCTGCGCTGTTCAGAATGAAAAAGATTAGAACTATTCAACTGGCTGAGCAATGAATCAGTTGGAAATTATTTTGCATTTTTTGGTGAAAAATGCATACTATTCGTGAAATTTATAAAAGACATAATAAAGAATATAAACTGCATTCTTATTACTGCATTCTTAACAAGCTACGCAGGTTGATTTAGGCTGAGCACAGTACCACAATAGTGATGGTTATTGATCAAGAATAGAACTTAAGGTTGTGCCTTCAGGTGTTATGAGATTGGGTGGTCTTCTAAATTTAATATCCAGCCCACCAGAAGGATGTTAGATTTAGCTATAAGTTGTATGTACTACTGTGAAGTGGCCATCTGAGAAGTAGAAAAATAGCTATGGAATTACACTGGAGTTTGAAATTAGAAGTAGTGACATATGCAGCATATTTTAGTTGTCCTTTGATATCAGACTGTAGAACCTATTAGGAAACCATGCTGCAGAGCAATCTGACATGTAATAGTAGGGTGTTCAGTTATTTGGTTTGGTTTTGGTCTTGCTTCTTTTAAGCTAGCAGTAGTCAGTATAGTCTGTATCCTCATTTATCAGTTGAAACAAAGGAACATTGACTACCTGGGAAATTGGTCTCAAACCCTGGGAAGGAAAG
>NW_010533709.1:65284-102000 GCF_000687285.1 Phaethon lepturus
CAGTCTTCCCCCTAGAAGAGGGTGTTTGACAGGGAGAAGATGCGTGGAAGATCACTCCCATAAACTCATTTCAAAGTTCACTAGGCTTCCTTTGCATAGAATACCAGGCAATCTCTTATTTACACTCAAAGCATTCAGTTCCCCAAAGAGCTGGGTAGTTGTTAGCAGGGAATACTTCTATCTGGACAGCACTGTTACCAAGAACCTAAATCATAATAAGAAAAGCCAATCATTTTTCTAAGTAGTCTAGCTAGTCAGTTCTCCAGCAATATAATCTTGTTTTCTGAGGGTTTTCTTGTGCAATACCTACTGTCACTAAGATTCATTGTGTCATTAGCTGTGCTGATCAATAACAACATTATTTCAATCTGTCCAGTATTGGTTCTCCAGCTGTGCTCATCCATACCTAGAGCAAGTCCTTACGAGTATTAGACTCCTTTTTAAATAATACTGTTTAAAACCAAGAGAGCTTGTTACACAAGATTACTGTCAGTAATGGTAAAGAATAAAACAACACCTGCTGAATCATGGTGAAACAAGCAGATCATATCAAACAAGCCTACATCAGTAGGCCTTTGTGTGCCAGTACCATTTACCCTATGTCTCCTTTATCACCATGGCAGAGCGTTTAGGAGGGCTCAGTAGAGAGTTTTAGTAACTATCACCTTGTGCTTAACTGTTGAAAGTGAAAAGTATTTACTGATTTCCATAAGAAATTAAATAAATTGTCACAGATAGTTGCAATACATAATGGCAATATCTAAATATTGTTTTTTAATTGTAGCCTATGCAGAAACTTAAACACATCCTGTTATAGATTCTTCTGGTTATATAGGAAACCAGTATTGCTCTTCCACATTGAAAATTGTAGACATATAAATGTTTAATGTTATGGAGAGGTGAGGCCGCTAGGACTGTGCAATGTAAAGTTTTAATAGCCTTATTCATAGCCTTTTATGTGACTACAAAGTATGTTCTTGTTTACCAAGTTGCATCAATCATAGCTGGATTTTGCTTGGGATTAACAAATGGATTTAAATATACAAGGGGAGAGGGGGGAGTATGTTTTCTATTCACTCATTTTTCATCCACAGTCAAATACCATTTTCCAACATGTAGACTTAATTTTATTCAAAATATTTTACACTCAATATTTACCTTCATTAAATGTTGAACGTATATTTCAACAGGTTAGAGTAATAGCCAACTTCTCCGTAGGGCTAGAAGACAAATATATTTTTTATTCTTTATTATGCATATAGTAATTTTATGCCTAATAACTGTCTTCTGGAAAGTTAATCCCAGTTCCTAATGTCTGAAATAGTAACATGTTTGAATGTTTATTAATATATTCTATGTACCCTGAAAATTGAGTGTAGTGTTGTGGGATAGGAGGAATACACATCATATCCTATAATCTCCTGCAAGCACACTCTGAAAAGAATAAGAACCTTAAGACTTGAATCTTACAGTAGTAAGCTCTAGCAAAATATTGAATTGTTTTTGAAAGACACACAAATACACACACACTACCTTAGATCATATGAAGTATACCTGTTCATGCTGGCAATTATGCCCTGGTGATTAGCTATATTTTCACTTAGGCTACATTGATTTCCCATTTCGGATTTGCCACAGCAAAGGAGAGAAAAAAAAGGGAGAGTTTTTTTGCTTCCTTGCTTTAGGATTATCATAATTGTTGCTGTGTTGATTTGATGCTCCTTTAGTTTGGAAGTCATAACCTCAGTAGGAAATGCCAACATCCAACACTGTAACTCTTGAAATCATACAATAATGTAATAAGGCTTATTTAAAAAAAAGAAGCCAATAATCCCACACTGGAAATAAACTACAAAACTCAGCTTTAAGTTGTGTGTGTATTGTTTATAGAATCATAGAATCATAAAATAGTTCAGGTTGGAAGGGACCTTTTAAGGTCACCTAGTCCAACCTTCAGCTAGGTCAGGTTGCTCAGAGCCCTGTCCAAGCTGACCTTGAATATTTCCAGGGATGGGGCATCCACCACCTCGCTGGGCAACCTGTACCAGGGTTTCACCACCCTCTCGCTGTGAAAAATTTCTTCCTTACATCTAGTCTAAATCTACCCTCTCTTAGTTTAAAACCATTACACCTTGTCGTATCACTATGGGCCCTGCTATAAAGTGTCCCCATCTTTCTTATAAGTCAGACCATTTTAAGTACTAGAAGGCTGCAATAAGGTCTCCCCAGAGCCTTCTCTTCTCCAGGCTCAACAACCCCAACACTCTCAGTCTGTCCTCACAGGAGAGGCGTTCTATCCCTGTGATCATTTTTGTGGCCCTCCTTGGAACCGTTTCCAACAGGTCCATGTCTTTCCTGTGCTGAGGGCTCCGGAGCTGGACGCAGTACAGGTGGGGTCTCACCAGAGGGAGGGGCAGAATAGCCCCCCTCAGACTGCTGGCCATGCTTCTTTTGATGCAGCCCAGGAGGCGGTTGGCCTTCTGGACTGTGAGCACACATCAGCTGCTCATGTCCAGCTTTTCATCCACCAGTACCCCCAAGTCCTTCTCGGCAGGGCTGCTGTCAATCCCTTCAGCCCCCAGCCTGTATTGATACCAGGGGTTGCGCTGACCCAGGTGCAAAACCCTGCGCTTGGCGTTGTTGAACCTCATAAGGTTCACGTTGTGGGGGACCATGTCAAAGGCCCTACAGAAGTCCAGATAGACAACATCAGTAGGTCTTCCCTTGTCCACTGATGTAGTCACTCCCATCATAGAAGGCCACTAGGTTGGTCAGGCAGGACTTGCCCTTGGTGAAGCCATGCTGGCCATCTCAAATCACCTCCGCGTCCTACATGTGCCTTAGCATAGCTCCTAGCAGGATCTGTTCCATGAACTTCCCAGGCACCGAGGTGAGGCTGACAGGTCGGTAGTTCCCATGGTCCTCCTTTCTACCCTTTCTAAAAATGGGTGCAGTGTTTCCCTTTTTCCAGTCTCCAGGGGCTTCACCTGACTGCCGTGACTTTTCAAATATCATTCATCAGTGGAACCTTCTAATGCTGGCTTTCTATTCCACTATTTTTGTGTAGTTCTTTTGACAGCAAATTTGTTTATCAGCAAAGAGGACTTGGACCAATTGAACAGAACACAATTCTTGTCCTGAATCCAAGTAATGCAAAACTGCTTCATTCCTTGGGCAAAAGTCTGTAAGTTATTTTTGCTTTTATCATTAGAACGAACATTTTTGTATATTTTACTCTAAAAACTCCCCAAGCCCATTTTTATGTATGTTTTCTATTACATCGTGTGATTGTAGCCTCTGAGTCTATTTAAATTAATATATAAAAATTACAAAATCAACAACTAATAAAAGTAATTTGACATCTTTACTACCTCTGCTTTCTGGCAATTCATACAATTTCATCTACCGGCCAGATTAACAGAAATGCAGAGCTCATGAGTATTGTATATTATGCTTAAATGATACCAAGTATTAGCCTGAGTGACATACCAGAGATCAACTGAATTTCAGAGCTGAGACACTTGATTTTAACTTGATTCCTCTATATTTGTGCTTGCAGATTTTATTTACCACATGGTTTGAGCATAGATAGAAATGGTAACTACTGGGTCACTGATGTAGCTCTCCATCAGGTATGTTTTTGAAGCTTTAATACTGGTATCTTAATATTTTGCCAAAAAATGTTTTTGTTTTCCGAGATATTTGACATAAATTATTTGTCTAGGTGTGTTAAGATAAACATTAAGAATATGACTACAGAAATTGACCCCTGTGGCCTTCATGGAATATAGTTGTGTTGAATAATTTGCTACATGGACATAGTATTCAGAAATAAAAGTATCTGTTTGAAAACAATTATTCTTTTGAAAAACCCATACTTTTCTGCTACATGTCTTTGCTTATCAATTCTTTTATGTACTTAAACCCAGAATGTGAAACTAACTTGTTTGCTGTAATCAGAGAAAATTTAGGTTTTATGCAGAAATTTCCTAGACTCAACATTACTGAAAAACTGGTAATAGATGTCATAGTCAATATACTTAGGCTGTATTTGGTATATAAATAAAATATTTATTTTATTTTTCCATAGGCAGGCATCCCTCTTATATTTCACCTTCCATAACTGAAACCTCTTCTCTTTTCCCATTGACTAAAAAAAGGTTTTCAAACTAGGAGCAGATGACAAAGAACCATTACTGATCTTAGGAGTGGCTTTGCAACCGGGTAGTGACAAAAATCATTTCTGTCAACCAACTGATGTGGCCGTGGATCCGATCACTGGCAGCATTTATGTTTCTGATGGCTACTGTAACAGTCGAATCATTCAGTTCTCTCCAAATGGATTGTACGTGATGCAGTGGGGAGAAGGTAGAGATCAGAGCTCTTGGTGCTTTACGTGTACTGCTGTTATCATGAACTCACAAACCATGAGATCGCTAAAGTTACTATGAAGTTTATATATAAATTTCTATTATCGAAATGCATTTCAGGCCCTAGCTGAACTTCAGCCTTGTCATTGCATTCCAATTTTCTGTCTTCTATTCCTACAGCTACCAGTATTATTTACATATTCACAAAAAATAAAAAATGGGAACTTGTTAGCATGCTTTCAGTGCAACTATTGGCATGTCCTATGTTCTGACTCACAAAAAACTTTTTTTTTCTTAAATATTTGATCAAATAGTATAAACCTTTACCATTTTTACAAGATTTATGGCATGATCCCATCTATTTTAAATTTTGTGAGTAATTTCTGCCTGACTCAGATTTATATATCAGGCATTAAACTATGCCAAATATTATAGAGAAATAGCAAATTCATAAATTCAGGATTTACAAAGACAACACAAAAGACTGCCACAGTTTACCTACCTAAATGAGTGAAACTGCTAGGCGAAGAAAGCAAGCTGACTTTACTCTTTTCCCAGTGTTGTTTTGCATTATGTGACATGCTGCTGTTTCTAAGCAAAAGTGATTATTTCAGTGTGTACTCTAACACAAACGTGGATATTTTGTATTGCAGAAACTTCTTTAGGCAGAGCCAGACCTGGACAGTTTCATATCCCTCACAGCTTAACTCTGATCCCTGATTTCAGTCAGCTATGTGTTGCAGACAGGGAAAACGGTCGAATTCAGTGCTTCAGGCTAGAGACGGGGGAGTTCATAAGAGAGATCAAGCACAAATCATTTGGAAGAGAGTTGTTTGCAGTTTCATATCTTCCAGGTAATCTTTTTTCCTGTTCTTCAGATTTCAAGTTGTTGCTTTGTGCCAGTTATGTCACAGTACGCGGTGTTACTTCATGAAGAGTGTTATCATGTTATCTTAGGCCAGATGTTTAGTCTCTTTCAAAGTGGAGCTGATGTAATGGAAAATTTTAGAGCTATCCTGTTTTCCTGTTTGTGGAATGAAGGAAACTTGTATATAATCTCTGCTTCTGAGAAATGACTGATTAAACTCCCTAAATGTGATGTCAACTAGTGGATGATCTGACTTGCTTCGTAGTGACTGTACAGTCAATAATTAGTTAATAATAATGTTTTAAAATATTCATTCCAAGCTCCATTGAAGAGAGCAAAATAAAGAGCTTCCAAACTCTCATGAAAAGTTTTGGGTTTCACAAAATAAAAAATATGAAAGCAAAAAGTTTGAAAAAGTTGTGGGTTTTAATATCACAACCTGGTTAACAATTACTGTATTAAATTTTTGGGTTAGATTTGTACTACCAATACTGAAGGTAATGTAAATGCCAAGAACTGGACGAGGACTTCTGGCTCCTGACTGTTGATATCAAATTTAGTATCAGGGTTGTCTCTCTTGCGTCTGCCAATAACATAAGAAATGCTGTACTGGATGAGATACTTGATACCTATAGCCCAGTGCTCTGTGACAGTGGCTGCAAGAGAGGCATCCTATGGAGAAGGTGTAAGCCTGGCTGCATTTTGTGGTCTGTTTCTCTCCTACTCCCCATATATCCACAAACACTTTATTTAAGGGTGTTAGGAGGTAGCTCCTGACCTCTTCTTTGTAGTACCTTTCTATAGACCTATTGCCCATGAGTCTTCCTAGTCCCATTTTGAACTGGCTTTTGCTGTCTGCCTCCTTGACCTCCTGCAGTTACAGGCTCCAGAAGTTCACTACCCACTATACTTTTTTAATTCAAAAAAGTGATCTAGTTTCATTGAGTGCTTCTCAGTCCCAGTATTTTGGGAGTTGGTGAGTAACAGTTCCACAGTCCCCAGTGCTGCCTCTTAGCCTTCTCTTCTCCAAACCAAAGAACCCCAGCAACTTTAATCTCTCCCCGTAACCCATTTAATTGCTTCAGCCCTTTGACTATTGCAGTTGCCTTTCTCTTCTGGCATCTTTAACTTCATTAGAACCTTCTTGAGATGCAGAGAGTAAAACAGCACTCAGTACTCAAGATGTGGGCATGCTGAGTTTATGCATAGTGGCAGAACTGCCCTCTCAATTCCTAATTCTCTTCCTGATGTTGCCCAACATTCCATTGACATTTTGGCTGTCACTGTACGTGGAGCCAAAGATTTCAGAGACCATTTCAGTGATGGCTTGGAGATGTCTTTTCTGAATTGTAGCTGACAGTTCCAAGCTAGGTATCATGTAGGCATGATCTAGATTATTTTTTTGCAGAAGCATCACTACATTTGTCTTTGGTAAAGCTCTTCTACTATCTGTTTGACAAATCACTCTTAAAAAAAGTTTTCCTGAACTTTCTCAATGTCATCAAGCTTTTGACTACTTCGCAGAACTCAGTACTTTCCTCAGACTGGGATATGTCACTGTTCACCCCATTCTTCAGGTCACTGATGAAGACTACTGAATGAAATTGTTTCTGTGTCTGATTCCTGCAGGATCCCACTATTCAGACTTCTCTATCCTGAAAAAAGATAAGCTCTGCCCTTAAGCTCTGCTCTTTACTTCCTGTTCATTAATGGATCCTTCATTCAGCCCTGTGACAAATCACATTCTTTAATAACCATAACAAGGTTGATGCACAACCTTGTCAAAGGGTTTCTGAAAATCCAAGTATATCTACAGAATCTCCTTTACCTGTGTGCTTTTTCTCCCTATTCAGAGGTGAGGCACAATTTCCCCTTAGAGAAGCTGTATCAACTTGTTTCCGGCAGGCCACACTTACCCATGTCTTATTCTTCATTACGGAGTCTACCATCTTACTGGGGATGGAAGCCAGAATTTTTGATGTGTAATTCCCAGGCACCCTTTTGAGCCCTTCTGGTAGATGGGCATTACTTTGGCAGTCTGCTAGTGTCCAGAAGACTCCAGAAGGAGGATTGGCTGTTTGCAGTGCTAGGTTACTTATCTTGGCCTGAGGTCTGTAATTTCACATTTGAGTTCCTTCTGAACTTGAGTGAATGCCATCCAAACCTGGTAAATTACTAACCTCCAACTTGTCTAACACCTTTTGTGTATCTCCTTCCAGTTGAGCTGGCTCAGCTGACCTCTTTGCTATGAAAAAATTTGACTGTCAGAATCTCCCCAACATATTCAAGAGAAAAAACTGACAAAAACTGAGCTTCTCTGCCACAGGTCCCTCGAGTCCCTCTCTCACACCTTTTCCTCTTGTGGTCCTGCTGATTCCCTATCTGACTTTCTGCTTTTGATGTATTTAAAGAACTTTCTATTATCAAATCAAGCATCCTTAGCAAAGCATTCTTCAGATTTTTTTTTTAACCCTTTCACATTCTTTTTACATTTAACTCATCTGTAAAATACTGCCTTGCTTGTTCTTCTCACTTGGACAAAGTGTGCATCTCTTAAATGCCAAACTTTCACCTGTTATACCTTACTTAACTTTCCTCTTGTGATTTAGTTTCCTGTTGAGTTACCTTTCTGTCTGTCTTTCTGTCTTTTTTTCAGACAACATTTTTTTCATCTATACTATTACAATTCATCTTCACTGTAGTTAGCTATGTGTGGGTTGTTAAAGCAAATCTAATGTTGTTGCAGGTGGTCTCCTCTTTGCAGTTAATGGAATGCCTTATCCTGGAGAAGCAGAACCAGTGCAAGGATTTGTGATGAACTTCTCTACTGGAGAAATAATCAATACCTTCATTCCACTTAAAAAGGTAGAGTATTGCACAGAGTGCCCAGTGCATATAATTATATATATGAGAATGTTGGTAACATCCTGCTTCTCCCACTTTCATAAGACTATTGCAGGAAACAAGATGTTCTATAATGTAAAGTATTCAAAAGCTATTCTTTATAATATTAATTTAAGAAAGACACTAGAATCTCGGGTCTTAGTTTCTGCATGTGGTACACATTTGAAAATTATACAACTCAAGCTGGTTCCTACAGATAATGCTTTCCGTCAGGATAAGCCTATTTTATTGCTGTCAGACAGTTCTTAAGAGCTAATTTAAGAGAATAATGAACAACGTGAAATATTCATTTATTTAGATGCTAGTAATATGTCAAAAAATAGAGTATATTCCTAAGCAGAAATAAAATTCAACTGTATGGTTACATCCCTTCTTTACAGAAGATTAGTGTGGAAGTTAAGGCTAAATGTTGTTCATACAGTATTGTACATAAAAATTATGTTATGTTTATTGTTTAAAAAAGTGTCCATACATTGTTTTAGACTAAAGAATGAATGTTAAGATTCCCAGTTCTGGGTAACATATATGCTCTGTTATTTGCAGTCCAGTTTTAAATTATATTGGAGTTATTTTTTTCTGAGTATACCAAATATCTGTGTTGCATACAAACTGACAAAAACTAAATATGTGGTCTAAATACATATTTCACAGGATAAAATTGAATACAAGATTATAAATATAAATAGTATAAATATAAAAATTGATTAGCATGAATATGTCTAATAATCTCTGTGTTGTGATCCCTAGAGAAGGCAAACATATAACAGAAATGAAATTCCTCTTCCTCCAGTCATGTTACGGCTTCACACCAGCACCTGCTGCATTTTCCAGTCTAAGACCTGAGTATGACCAGTCTCAAGTTCAGGGTTAAAGAGGTCTCCTGAATGTGTAGACACTTAAGAGTAATCCATGACTGCTTCTCTTCACAGAGCTTTGAGATGCCACATGATGTTGTTGCCTCAGAAGATAAAACAGTATTTGTTGGAGATGTTCATGCCAGAGCAGTGTGGAAGTTTGCATCCACAGAGAGTATGTGTTCTTAATGTCACAACTTCACATTTGGTATCTTAAAATCAGTACCACTTATCTGGTACCGCTGGCAAAGAACGTGGTGGCTTAATGACAATGATTTAAGTACATTACAAGATCTGCCTGCCGAAGTTGTGTGCTACTGCTCAGTTTTCATTAAAAGCCTATTCTTCAGCATTGCTGCATGCTCTGTCAAAGGAGAGTGCTGAGCACATTAGTCTGTTTGGCCCAGGAGGAATCAAAATGCATTTGCCTCATAGTAGATCTATTCCTTGTCATGTCAGTACCTGCTTAAACAAAGCATGAGTCTTTAGCATTTTGTAATTTTAATGTATCATTTGCTGAGAAGTCAACTTCTTCCTTTGAGGTTATCATATAGGAAACTCTCGGGGCTGAAGTAAAAACTTAAATCAGCTTAAAATTTGTATTCATTTCATTGAGAGTATTTATCATTAGCAAATGAATCTAGTATAATTTGAAGTCCTATTTCCATGAAGTGGAAACCCTTCCCAGTTTTAACCTAGTAACCCCTAAGCCAAGCAGCCTGACTTCAGGGAGAGGGACCTGATTAGTTGGACATCAATTTAGTAGGATTCAGAGAGAGAGAGTAGATATTTTACAGGAATAAAAATATAATCCACCATTACATTAGTTAAAAAAAATACGAGATAAATCCTCAGGCTTCAGGGTATTAGTCAACGAGTAAGAGTCTGCTGTTATAAATGAACTTCCATATTCCAACTTACTGCATATTTGTGTGTTTATAATTCATGGGTTTTGCTTTGGAGCATCTGGTATCAGCTGCTGGTAATAACAGGAAACTGGACCAGATAAATTGTAATTCTGACTGGATATAGCTTTTTCTGCATGTAGTAATCTGAACAAGAACACATCTAGGCTTTTATTCAAAGAAACATAAAAACAAAAAAATAATGGAATTATTTATCACTTACAGGTTAGATGAGGAAAGTCCTTGTAATTTTCTTTCTAGATTTTGCTGCAGTATAAAACTGCAGTAGCTAAGGAGCCCTGATACAGCCAGCCTTTAATCCATTGTGATTCTGATTATAATTTGTGGGACTCTCTGACGCTTTACACGTGCCCATAAAATCTCTCTGTGGCATAAGAGTTAATTATTGCAAACACCTTTCATGAACCAAGCTCTTTTCTTTTATCCATGGCCTTTGTGAGCTGTTGAATGGTTTATATTGACTCTCCCAGGTGAAGTTCAGATGCTGATGGGATTGTTTACTGTAGGATTGTACTGTAGAATTGAGAAAGCTAGCAGGAAAATGTCACTGAGTGTCTTTCTGAAATGTCAGTTGTCCTGAAGAATAATTTTGTTTTACAGAAATGGAACATCGGTCAGTTAAAAAGGCTGGTACTGAGGTACAAGAAATAAAAGGTTAGTCTGATTCGTAATGGAAATGAAGGAAACAGTATTTTCACATAGACTAGGACTACTTCTGACAAGTTGGAGGGAAAAATGTGAACTAGTTTCACTGTTTTATTTTTCACCATCATTTCAGTACAGTGACTATAGATAAAATGAGCTGGCATAGGAAGCACTAGAAAGCAGCCTGTAACAGTGTTATCTAGTAGATGTTATTTTACAGCCAATCTAAACATTTCCTTTTCAGTGATGACAAGTGCTTCACAGACACTAAGATAAAAATTTAACTAGTGGGTTAATTCTTTACCACCGTATGGTATGGTCCAGATTGGTATCTGTGTCAGCTGCCTTAGATGCAGAAAGAGCTCTGAAATACAACTGTGATAGTTACTCCACAGCACCCTTCCCCCCTGCTCCACAACCCTCAACCAAAAAAGGGTAATCTGAAATGGCAGCTGGTTTATCTTTCTGCATAGTCTTTCAGTACACAGCCTTGCCAGTCATACCATATGGCAAAAAATATAATTATTTCTCTTTGGATTTATTTCCTTAAATTTACTGCTTTCTTTTTTTCAATTTATCTGCATGAAAATGAAAAAAAAAATTAAAAAAGGAAAATAAAAACATGGAGAAACTTAATGTAAGGAGATAAAGAAATATCTACATGTAGAGGAGATTGAAAGGAGTAAAATAGCAGTTCAGGAAGATGAAAAGTAATTTTAACCATCAGTATTCTGTTACATAGGTCTTTAATGTTGAAACGTTCATTTCCGTTTCAGAAAAACAGTACCAGGCTATGGAGAGACCTTTATAAAATGTTCAAACATTCTTAACTGTTTTAATGTGGTTGAATTCAGTGCTGTGTTTTTCGCTTTAGCCACGTATAAGCAGACAGAGAAAAATACCAAAAGATCCCAACTGCAAGCATGTAGAGTAAAGCAGAATAAAGTAGTCTGACATTATAAAGCAATGAAATCCTTATTGTCAAAACTGTTATCCTTCAGTTTTATCTCTGTTGGTACATCAGTCCTCCTGAAGCTCTCAAAAAGGAAGTGTTGACATTAGAGTATCCACAGTACAACAAATCTAGGCATGTATTAATGCATTTCAGCTTTCTTTAGGAAGGTACCATGCTAGCTGACACTTCTAATGTTACAGAGAAAAATGCAATAGCATCAACAGGGTGAGAAACAGTTTTTAAGTAACAATCTCTAAAACTGCTTAGGGTATGTAGACTGAAATTAACATCTTTCAACTCCACTTGAAGAAAACAGATAGCCAATGGACCTTGTGTCATACTCTGCTTAATAAATGAACAGGAGTAGCCTCCACTTTCACAGCCTCCTGGTGACAGACTATTGCTATTGCTTGCACTCCTGTGAAGTGGGGAGAAATAATGTGGAGAACTGTCGCTTCGCCCAGAGGAGTCAAGATGGTAGAGGACAGTTGCTCTTGGCTATAACTACTACTTGAATAGACAGCATGTTATCATTGTCTCATTGTTATCATTGTATTAGGGTTACGTATAAACTGAAGAATTTACTGTTCTTTCAGAATAGAACATTGTTTCAAGTTCGATACGGAATGAAAATAGAGTTGCTTTAGAGTGTGTTTCTGATGCAGCTACTTCTTAAGACATACAGTTAAGTCAGACTTTAAAATATAAGGCTAGATGGTTTTACTCATTAAAAGTTAGCACAAAGCATGTGATCTTTATACACACACAAACAGCATAGAGGATTTTATTGAAATCATTTTTCTCCTTGTAGGTGGAGATACAACAAATTAGTCAGGAATGATTTGATGCATTTTTTAAAAGCCCTGCAGATTTAGATATTTAACCCTTTGTCACAAGTATATAGAAAAGAATTTTAAATTCTTTCCTTTTTGTTTATGATAATACAGCATATACTGGTTTTCTAGATTTCTTATGGAAGTGTTATTATCAAATGTAGATATTTAATTGATATTACATCACAATGCTTATTTGCAAAAATAGATCTTCTGGGGATTTTCCTGTATTTTAAATTATTGATAGTTTTTAAAGACAAAACTCTCCCTGACACCTCTCCTTTCCACATTTGAGAAGAGGGGAGGGCATCTTTGTTAGGGAGTGATATCATTCAGACTCTCTCTGCCTTACGTTTGAGAAAACATCAGCAAGAGCTAAAAATGTCTCCGTAAGTGTTTGACTGTTGTTTCCTTGTTATGCAACATTTCAGGCATTCTAGCTTGTTCTTTTTTTTAACGCCTTGTTCTGTGTTGCTTGATGCATACGGATTACATATTGAAATTGTCTTCTTTTTAAAGAATCAGAAACAATTGTAGAAGCCAGATTGAAAAACAACCCAGAATCGACAGACCCTCCAAAGAAGCAGGAAAAACAACATTTGGTCCGACAGGCCAGCACTGGAGTTTCCTTTGTTCTTATTACAACTCTTCTAATTATCCCTGTTGTTGTCCTACTGGCAATTTTAGTGTTTATTCGGTGGAGGAAGACAGCTGTCTATGGAGGTAACCATGAGTAACTGTAGAGAACAGACTTTTACTATTCCAGCTCAAAACGTTGCTGAGCACTGAGGGATGAGGGTATGAAGAGAGAAGCTTACTGTCTCTCTACCTTTCTGAGCAGTTACTGTGATGCTGTGTACAAACTAAGAATCAGCGTGAACACAGCAACTGCATCCCCCTATGCTTTTAATATTACATCTCAAGCCACTACCTTTTCAGAACATGTATCTAAAAACTTTAATTGCTGTCAAGCCAAAAACTGGTATCTCAAAAATTACTATAATATATTAATGTTATCATCTAGAAAACATAAATTTTAATATTCTGAACATAGCTTGATTTTCACTTTGGGATCTTTAAATTGTTGAGAACAAAGGATTCTGTGAGTATTATAAAGGTATAAGCAAAACATGAACAGATAACATTTAACAAGAGTTTGTATCTTTTTGTTCCCTACTACCTTGTGCATTTTGTGAGTCAGACAATTTTCCACAATGCATCTCCATCCATTGCTGAGAGAGCTTTAATTGGTACTTAAAATGCTATGTAAATTTGTTCTTAATTCATATTATATTATTTTTGAGGAACTGGTAGACTGCAGTATGAGTTTGATCATTACACTTGTTATTTTATATGGCATAAGTAGATTTATCAAGATATTCTCATCAAGAGAAGAAAACATACATGGAATAGACAAGTTCTGCCACTATCTAGGACATACTGACAGAGTAGGTAATTCAGTGATCTAATATTGCTGTGCATCTAAATTGGGTGTATTTTATTTGAAGATTTCAGTGTGCAGCTTCCTGACTCTTTGAGTTTAAACATGCTTAGCACATCAAATGTACGAACACTCTAGACTACTGCAGTACTGCCATTACTGGATATGATCTATAATAGCACCTTTGAATTCCATTTGGATTCAAGCAGTCGTTGAATTTACTGAATCAAAGAGCATGATACAGTTACATTGGTAAAAGTAAACTTCTTGCACAGATCTATGGAAACTGAGTAGTATATAGGAAAAGACAGTTTGGTCATAGCATTTAATTTTTCTCCAGATGAAGGATGGAAGGGGTTACCAGGGAAGAAGATACAGCTTGTGAGGGAGGAGAGAAAGTTCCTCCAGCATCCTGAAGAAATTCACAGATCACTGTCTTACAGAAAGCCAGACTTCTCTGAAGGGAAAATACAACATTTCAAATGCCAAGCTGTATTTTGCAGTGTGCTGGAATGTAGTTGTGCACATTATAAATTACAAGGTTCTTGTCCTTCCTGTAAACTCTTCACAGTAACATAAGTGAACAGTTGAGGGAATGAAATTCTCAGAAATAACTTACATGCAAATCTTCTTAATAGCTGAATTGGCTTAAAATGAACATTTGTTAGGAATTAAAATTTCACCTTAATCAAGAAGCTGAAAAGTATCAGTTCTGCTTCTTAGAGCTGCTGATTTGTTGAATGTCTATGTTTTGTATCAGAAAATATATATAATTATTTAATAATAGAATAAGATTTTTTAGCTTATTTTTTTAATCTACCTTATTTTTCAGCTGATGGGGAACACAAACTTGATTCAAGTTCCGGCAGAATTTTAGGCAGACTTAGAGGTAAGTCTAAGTCATTGAAGATCCTTTGAGAATGCAGTAACTGGAGGGTTTTTTCTGTATTCACTTCTAGTTGAATAACAGATTTGATGGAACTTTCTCAGAAGAAGGACTGGGGGCAAACCTGAGGTGTTTTGTGGAAATGTCTTTCATGACACCTTACATCCATCATTATCTGCCCGCTGAAGAGGGTGTCACTACCAGTGGGAGAGCAGTAGCTGTTATAATGAGTTATCTTTGGATCTGGTGAACGAAATGAAGCACTTCGAGATTACGGGCAAACTGGTGGGAACACAAATAGTTTGCGTAAAGACTTAATGAAACAATGCATGCTGAAAAAAAAATACTTTGAAACTTCTACTTCAAAGATGACTTTCCTTCCTCATTCGTAATCTCTATACTTAGCTTTTGTGGCTCATGTACTGATCTTAAAAACAGCTTCTGGAAGGACACTTAAAATAATCTCCACTATACTGTTGAATGAGTAGATAGATCTTTATGCCCTTTGCACAGTAAAGCAAAACTTATGACAAGTCTTTGCTTTCCACAGGGAAAGGCGGTGGTGGCCTTAACCTTGGGAACTTCTTTGCAAGTCACAAAGGCTACAGCCGAAAAGGGTTTGACCGACTGAGCACTGAAGGAAGTGATCAAGAAAAAGATGAAGATGATGGCACAGATTCAGAGGAAGAGTGTTCAGCACCTCCACCCCCACCAGCACCTTCATCACTCTGAAACTAGCCTTTGAGTTCTCCATGATACGATTCAACCCAGAATGTCAGATTCCTTTTCCCTTAAGCACGTTTAAGGTTTTGTGTATTTAATTGTAAACTGTACTAGTCTTTGTGGGGCTGTACACTGGTTTCTTTAATTTTTGTTTGGTTTTAGTTCTCTTTTTTAAGTGGAGGAATGTATGGAAGTTTCATATCAGTGCCGTTGGTTTTTTTGTGAACATCTTAATAAAGCCAACAGTCTTCTAATTGCAGCACTGATTTAAAGCAGTAGTATTTTCTCATATCAAATTTGGGGATCTTGTAAATAAGTATTACTATCTGCTTCATCAAACTTTTTCCCATAACTATTCAGCTGCCAATTTCTGTTTTGTGCCTTTCCTCTTCAATGTCCTTAACCTGTTGCAGTACAGAGAAAATAACAGTGCCACAAGAAAATGAAGCTGCTAAATCTTCTTCTATTTTTTTAAAATCACTAACATTATATTGCATTGAAGGAAATTAAAAAGTCTCTATTTAATTTTTTTTCTTCTTCCTAACTTGATGTGTTTCTGGGATGTCTTATTTTTAGATGGTATCACTGTTAGAACACTATTTTCAGAAGCTGAATGTAATTTGTGTAATAAAGTATTCGCAGAGCACTAGCTGTCGGAGTATACTTTGGAATTTTTGCATACTTTTAAGTTTTTGTATACAACTTTTGTAAAAGTTACACAGACCACTTAATACAGTAAAAGTTTTAATGTCTTCTACCAGCAGAGAAAACCGAATATTTTGTATGGAAGCTGGAAAAATATTTTTCTATGTCACAAGGTGGTTTTTTTAAAGACTAATAATTTACCTGCATGTACAAAGTCAAGCTTCAACATTTAAAGAGGAATTTCACTTGTATAATAAAACTGCAGGGTATTTACTTTAATAAAACATGGTCACAGCTAAGAGGAAACCTGTGTCTCAAATTAAATATGCAAATTAGTCAGGGTAGGCATATAATACTACCTGATTTGTAGTACTGATTTTCTTGTTACTCCACACTTCCTTTTTCATTCATACAACAGGATCCTCAATCCCATAATGCGCGCATTCATTGAACAGGAGACTTGGAGAAGACCTGCTGGATAATTATCCTGGCTGTATGAATCATCTGAAGTGTGAATCATGTGACCTCATCATGATTTACCAGCCTAGTTTGAGGATCAGAGCATGATTAATCTCCTTTTAAAACCTATAGTATGACCAGAGTGTACACAGCTGTAATTGTAACAGGTTTTTATGAAACAGGTTTCATTATGGTCATTGCAGGTGTTAAGCTTGAAAAATAGGCTTTAGGTTTCTTGTGGCAGCAGGTTTTGCAAGGTGGTTTTAAGGGAACAATGGTAATGGTAGTGGAGCAAAAGATAAGATTTCTTCCCCCAGGAAGATTTTATGAACATCCTTTTTCTGGAACAAAAACTTAAAATCCTTGACAGGTTGTTTCTTCTGTAGTGAAATCGCCAGGATAGCTTTTTAAAATGCTGGAGTACAGGCTTAGTTTCATGTGATATGTATTTAGTGCATACTCTTTAAGTTGCCTCATTTTCCTAATGTTACAATTAAAAGAGCTTGTGGTGGCACTGCTGTCATAGGTGGTGTACATGTCATCAGTTCAAAAAGACCACAGGCTTTTCTCAAAAGCGATCAGTAAGCCTGTATTTTTCTAACATTTGGATATCTCACATTATGTTGATCTGTTGTTGGGTCTTCTCTGCTTCCATGGTATTGGGTCAATGAAGATAATATGCAGCTGCCTCCTTCCTCCTTTCCTTTAGTTTTATTTTTAAAAGTGCTTTGTTGAGTGAGGAGTGGCCGAAGACAGTTTAATTGCAAGTACAAGCTAAAACAGATTAATTCAGCATTGGTCATAATCTCTGCTCTCTGGAATTCGGAGGCTGGTCTCTACAATAATCCTGAGCCGCATCAAGAGAAGTGTGTCGAGGGAGGTGATTCAGCCTCTCTGCTCTGTGCTGGTGAGACCCCATCTGGAGCACTGTGCCCAACTCTGGAGCTGGACAGTCAGCACAGAAAAGAGACGAATGTGTTGGAGCAAATCCAGAGGAGGGCCACAAAAATGGTCAGAGGGCTGGAAAACCTCTCCTATGAGGACAGGCTGAGAGAGTTGGGGTTGTACAGCCTGGAGAAGAGAAGGCCCCAGGAGACCTTATTTTGGCCTTTCAATATTTAAAGGGGGTTTGTAAGATGGACAGAGAGAGACTTTGCCAAGGCCTGTAGGGACAGGACAGCGGCCATGGTTTTAAACAGAAAGAGGTTACATTTAGATTGGTTATTAGGAAGAAATTCTTTACTACAGGTGTGGTAAGACACTGGAAGAGGTTTCCCAAAGAACTTGTGGATGCCCATCATTGGCACCGTTCAAAGTCGGGTTGGATGGAGCTTTGAGCAACATGATCTAGTGGAAGATGTCCCTGCCATCTTCCTGCCAAAGGCAGGGGGGTTGGACTAGATGATCAAGGTCTTTTCCAGCCCAAACCATTCTGTCGTTCTTTGATAACTGCATTGACAGGCAACCAACTACTTTCCAGCAGCAAGCAGATTTCAGTACCTCAATCTGTATGCTCTAATTTAATATGGGCACCGTTGCTGAAAATCTGAACCTGCTTGAAGGCACTGAATGTTCTTTTATCTCTTATTTAAGTTGCATCTTATGAAAATGATATACCAGAGACCTCATACTCCAATAGAAAATTCATATAAAAAGGAAAACAAACGTTCTATAATCATAGCTCTAATTTCAATAAGCCAGCAAACCATCCTCCATCCTATCAGGTTCTATGTGCTAATATTGTTATTTACGTATAAAATGTTGAATACTGGTTATTCAATCTTGGCTAGTGGATGTGGAGTGCATGTGTTTAATTTAGTTTCAGCAATTGTCCTAGTTAAAACTATGCTTTTTAATTAACAACATGGAATTACACATTTTAAGACTTCCAAGACATAACACTAACTTTCATGAATTGCAGATTTATCTTTTCTTAAGCCTTTTTAAGATTGAAGAATCTTGGCTATTGTAGAGGCTGAATATTTTCATTAAAATTAGGCTGACGAAGTAGCTAAGCACCTTTCCCTAGGGTAGTACTGTATCGAGCATCTCCCTGTTTTGAATAGTCTGAAATACTGGAATTGCAGAGTGATGGGAAGGTGGCTCCTTATCCACTGGTAAGCAGTGTCAGGCGATGTTCAGTAGCTCGCTGTGAACCAGCTGTAAGTGAGCAGACTGGGGCAATTGCAAGCCACCATGAGGAGGATGCACTCAACTGTAATGTGCAGGTTGTCACCCAAGTCACCCAATTAAATGGAAATTACCATCCCATTACCAAGCTGTCCTTGCCACAAGTATTATTAGGTGTAAATTGATTCCCTGGGAAGCATTCTTGATTAAGTAGAGTTTTCTAACTAAGCAGTGCACTGTAGTAGTTAATGAGGATTTATAGATCAATGCAGTAAGTTGCAACAGCTTCTTGTTTGCCAAAGCTAGATTTATTTATGTTTTAGCAGAACTTTTAGGTCAGTAATGTCTGTCATGCTACAGAGAATCAGGATCAAGTGTGGGTCATAGTAGAGAGAAGGAACTTTGTTGATTTCTATGTATCTTGCCACTCCAACACGTGTGGGAACTTGTTTGAAACACTACATATGTATTAGCAATACAAGCTGTGGGGAGCAGATCATTGCTTGAGCAATTCAAAAGCAACTTGTATTGCATATTAGGAAAGACTTTTAAATTTGAAAGACTGTGTTATGATGTAGTGCACAGTTTATGTGGATTCATGTAATGTACTAATAAAAAAAACCCAGAACCACATACCCAGGTAAATTAAGAGCTGAAATTAAGCCATTATATTTTCTATGTAAAATAGACACTAGTAAACCCTAGACTTAGAGCACCCTGATTTGCCTTTTACTTGTGTTTTTTTAATTCTTAAATGTGAAAATATTTTTTCTCCATTGTGAATTATCAAAACTCGTTAGCAACATTAGCGCTATAACTGCTCTTCAAACTCCTCTCCAATACCTGTGAAAAATTTAGATACATGAACATTACTGGCAGAAGAGGGGAGTTAACAAGTGTAGAGGATTTTAAATCTCCAGTGGCAGCTACTTATCCAAGTAAAACCTGCGAACTTCTTGCTGTTTCTGCACATGGTGGCTGGAAAACCTAAAGGAGCATCCAGCTGGCTTTATTACACTTATATTTGGAGATGTACAAGTGAGAGCTGCAGGGGAGTCAACTTGGAAGCTGCACTAGAATTTTCTAGATACTACAGGTCATGAAGGCACATTTGCTGAGCCGCTCCTTTCTTTAGTTCCTTTCTGCTAGGGTTTCTTATTATTTTGTTGCATGTGAAGGACAACATCCTGCAAGTGAAGCTCTGTTTGATTTCATTGTAAAACTTTAAAGAAAATACACAGATTATGAAGAAGCAATTTTTTTCTAGGGAACTGTCCCAAAAGTACCATTTTACAGATGCAGTGGAGCAATTTGTTCCTTGCAAATAGTCAGTGGTTGTAACTGTTCAGGAAAGTAGGGAAATTATTATTAATTACCAACTACATTTATTTTTCAAACTAACTGAAACATATGAGAAACTGAAATCTTTCACTCCTTTTTTAAATTACACTTTCAGAATTTTGTCAGAATGGGGATAAGGCAACCCACATACATACTCTACCGTAACAGGCTAAAGTTCATGCTACTTAACACGTAGGTTTTAAGAGCAGAACCCTGCTCTGGCCACTGCATTCCTCAATGCTTTGATACCCTCCTCGCCATGTTTGTTACTGCTTTCTTCAGCCATGACACATTCTAAAACTGCAGCTTAAGAGAAAATTGCTTTCATTAAAAAGGACTGAATCCCACAATTCTGCCATGTTTCCTTAAGTTGTGTCTCAGGTTGCACACTGTACCACACATAACAAACTGGAGGGATGGCCTTTATCCAGTCCAGGCACTTGTATGTGAGATCCTGCTCACAAGCAACCAAGGTTTAACGAGTACTGAAAAGTGCCAGCTGCAAAGCTGTATCAAATGTTTACCACAGTTGGCATTTGTGGTATAAACTACCTAATGCACAAGCAGATTATTTTTGTACTGTAACTAACAGTCATGCAGCCTTCACACAATGCAGGTCACATTGCTCTCAGAAATGTATTTGTGCTTCCATAATTACGAACTGGTCACAGTTTTTGCTGTAGCCACATGAAAATTTTGCTGAGGGTATAGTTCAGGAAAGAAAGACTCAGCGAAGCAAACCACTGGGCAGCAGTTTCTACAATCATCATGTACTTGCCATGTTGCGGTGGCAGAGTCAGTGCCGGGTGTGCAGGGCGCGCTGCGGCACGGACAGGCTGCCACTGTGTGACCATGTCCCCAGGGAGGCAGAGAAAATCAGGGCTCAAGCATACACTCCAAAATAAATCCCTAACGTCTGCAGAGTCAGTTATGAATCTCAAAAATTAAGTTTGCTAGTATAATACTGTAGCCATATGCTAAATCCTGTCCTGTTCCTATTTAGTCTGCTCACCTTTTCCTAGGTCTTTATTATGTGGAAGTGATAGATGATGTCTCTGACTAGATGAACATTCAAAATCAGTATCTGGTGGGGAACCCCATGTGTTATTTACTCCATATCACTGAAATTCTGCACAAAATATGCAACCGAGTTTTTTGTGGACTTTTCTATTGGGGCTTTTCATCACTGTGCCTGACAGCTTTGTGAAGGGTAATGAGTATTTTCTTCAGTATCTCTGGGAACTGACATGGTGCTATTCACTTTGTACAGAAGGAGTGAGACAGAGAGAGACTAAAGGCATAAATTGTCAAAAAAATCAGCTAATTTTAAGTACTGAATTTGTGAAATCTGATTTCTTCCCTTTTAACCTACTTACTTAGGTATCACTTTATATATTCAAGGCACTGCTTGCCACCAGCTGCAGCTCTGAATATTCCACCTCTGCTGATGAAAGCTCAGAGATTCTTGTCGAGCACACTGAGAAGGACCACACAAGTAACAACTGGTAAATTATGGAAAGTTGTATCCAACTGATCTGTGGACCATTGCACTGGCAATCTGTAGCAGGGCAGCACTGCCTGGCAACCTGTGAATGCTGTATTTCCTACAACCTATTTTTGCTACCAATGCAGCAAGGTTTCTGCAGATCCTTTTATCACTGTAACACTTCACACAGCATCAGGGTAAAATGGACTCCACATGACTGCAGCCAGGAGCCCTGTGGGAAGATAAAACGCAAACCCATCCTCGAAGCCTGTAGCAATGCCTACTACAATGGGACAAAAGAGTAGGCAGCTCAGGTAACCGGAGTGCACTTGTATTTGCAAATGTGGTCTTTGTCTCTGTACAAGTAGAGAGGAGGGAAGGAGAACTGCCTGGAGAATGCATCTCTCAGGAAGTAATTTTAAAACATTTGATTCTAGAACTAAGTTCCTGTCTGGTTACTTCTATCTGGAAGAGCCTTCCTTTTCAAATTAAAGCTTTTTGTGTACTGTCTTTAATTCCAAAGGTCTACATAGTTTGATTACCAAGACTTCCAGAGTAGGTCAGCAGGTCTTCTAATATGTGTAGGAAAGTGTAACACTCATTTCCTGAAGACACTGATAAATCCTGTTTGTGTCAATTTTAGCCTTCTAATTTAAAACAGCATCCAGTCTTTGTGACTTCTAACATGACATTTCCTTCTGTTGAATTCACACATCAGCAGCACACTCTCAGGCCAACAGACAATGACAGCTGCTGATGTGCCTTGCTGAGTTTCCACCACCTGGTGAGACTCCAGAGCTTGCGTGTTTCCTATTTAGCTAGCCCATTAAGTTAGCTGAAAGCATGCACTCCATTCCAATCCCAAAAAACATTCCATTATATGTTTTGAAAATACCAAGAAGGTTACGCTGCAAAGATTTTAACGCGAGGTCATTAGAGTAATGACGTCTGCTGCAAAAGGTCATTGATACAGATGTTGCATGCAAGCAAATGAGTAAAGGCAACTTATCTGGTTCTCAAAAGTGGTATTTCCCGATTTGTTAACTGCTTGCTGTGAAAATCAAATCATGACTCATTGGTGCCCTCCAGCAGGAAACATTCAGTTCTATGGAGAAGAAGGAAAAGATTTTAAAACATCTGTAGCTGGAAAGCAAGAACACCTTACCACAGAAGAAGCGAATGCTATACAAAAATTCAGGAAGTATTCAAAGAGAGAAATGTGTTTTATTCCACAGGAAAACGCTCTGAATGTTTGTACAGTCTTTTCACTAGCAGATATTTTTAATGGTGTTTTTCATCAAACTGTGAACTGGTAGGTAGTGCTACTAGCAAAATCAAAGGATAAACATTCATAGTTCTGTGCTGGGAGGTATCAGGAAATTTGCACTTTTCTTTCATGCTGTACCCTTCTATTCCTCCCCTCTAAACAACTTGCTACAAGGGGACACAACCTCTATTAGAAGACAGCATTTCTAAGAATTCATAAATCAAATACGTGTGCCAGTGAAAAAGAGTACAGATGGATATTTGTATATTTATCCAAGTTGTTTAAAATACAAGCCAAAAGTAGGCAGGTCATGACTCACTGTAGTCACAAGCATACGCTCAACAACCCTTTGCTATAGCAAGAGTACAAAGGGTTTCTCTGAGCTTCCCCAAGTGTGCTGCTTGTAATGTCTTGGGTTTCCTGGTGTATTTTTTTTTATAGTTTCCATTGAATGTTCTCCACATCATTAGTTTGAAACGCCTGTTTTTTATTTTGGTGAACCTCTCACATGCAAAGGCGGTCCCATTTAGGTGCACTTGAAGAGGCAGTAATGCCTGCCTGTTAACACAGTAGATCAAAAGTACCAGGAAGCCTGAATGACTATCATTACACAGTATGTTAAATGGTTCCTGGTTTTCCTGTGCCACTGTAGCAGTTTCTTTCTCTTCAATATAGTTTTACGAAGTACACAGCACTTACTTAATTACATTTCCCCAGAGCTTCCCCAGAAAATATCTCTGCTGTACTGTACACAAATAAGGAACTGATCAATTGAAGTAAAAAAAAAGATTGGTTTTCTTTTGCACCTAACAAAGCAGAAAGGAAACTTGCGGAAAGGTCCCTTATTCTCTGATTTTACCCCGACACTGATTTTTTTTTTTTTCCACACACTATATATTGATATATATAGCATGCATGCACACACACAATGTATCTAACAACGTAACAAATCCATCCTAGCAAAGGTCACTTAGTCAATAATCATAGTGGAAGAAACAAAGGTACATAGGAAGAGGGGTTGGCTTCAAGAGCCTGGGCCTCTGTTAAGGGTTAGCATAGGAATAGTTTAGGCTACGGTATCATTATCGTGCCATGAACCTCCAGTGGCAATGGCACACAGCACCCAAATTGATTATTTTCTATACTTAGGTATTCCAGGGAAAAAATACTGTATGACCACGGTGCTCATTACTGGAGAGAAAAAAATTAAATCAAAGTAAGACCACTGTTCACAATTACTGGTTACATCATATTTGCGTGTGGTATTTTTCCTGCTGTAACTAGTTTGACAGGCTTTCCTAGGTTTTGTTTGTTTGTTTGTTTTCAAACAAGACAAATGTATTTCAGCAAGCCTACTTTCTTTACTTCCTTGACTGCACTAGACTGATGACTATAAAGGTCAGCTGTCCTCAGAGGACAGCATGGTCTGCGGGTAATAGCAGCTAAGAGAAAGATGGGCTTCTCAGCTTCTGTATGTTTATCAACGCCAACACAAAGCTTGTTCATCTCCAAGTGCTCTGTGGAGCTGGCATAGAGGAGGAGTCCATAAAGACAGCATCCCCAACTGCCTCCCAGCACCCTCTTTCTGAAACAGTCTCAGTGGAGAAAAAGGATAGATGAAGGGCTGGATTTTCAGAATACACAAAATACTTTGGGTTTTTCTTTGAATTTTCAGATATAATCCTGTTATAGTGCTGAGCTCTTTTCTTACACAGCTGTGGCCCATGATATCAGACACAGTGTATATTAGGTATGAATTTCTATATGAGTCAGGTACCTAAACTGCTTTGAGGACCAAGTCTTGTTACCTAAGATTAACTGAAAACTCTTAATAAGTAGTACTTTTCTGCACCTGTATTGTAAGTCACATGACATTCAGCAGAAAATCTTCCACAGTATCAGACAGAAGTTGCTGAATTTCTAAATTCAGTTTTCTGCTAGTTTTCTTCCTCTTTGTGTCAGTCACCTATAAAAAGACCTGACTTGCACTCATCAGTTTTCCACATGAACTAAATCCTGTTCAGTTGACTTCTCAGCAGAAAGTCCCAACCAGTAACAACTTACTCAAGGAATTCAGAGAATATGTAACACCAGTGTTTCACCCTTTCTAGACCACTGTTAGTGGAAATCTCCAAACCTGTACTGGCTCTGGCATGATGTAACTATGAAGAAAGCATAAATCAATGCTGAATCCTCTTAAGGTTTTGACATGCCTGAGAAATGCTCACCATAGGAGGGTTTTGATGAGTGAGGAGCAGCTGAAGGCCTTGTTGTTTCATATGCAGAACATTACATGTACTTGATTTTGGCAGCTTTACTGTCTTATGAGATATTAGAGAAATTAAAAGCTGTAAAAATCAGCATCTGCAGCTTCTCAGAAAGAATAGCGAACTGTTTTATAAGAGAAAAGGATTCTCTACAATGGAAGCAAAATTTACATTAAGTTGCTTAGATTATATTCATCCCACAGTATCTTTACACATTAGGAATAGGTAACCTAAGGATTAATGAAAAGGTCATTACAGTGAAATGATGCATTATGTCCTGAGAGGATAACAGTAAGGTACAGCCACACTGCCATTCTACTGACAAAATCTGGAATTTAAATGCATGATGAGAACATGTGCTTTTACTAGGTTGTCCCTGTACTTTCAGTCAATGAGTGCTTCTCAACACCAACATAAATTAACTACTGGACACCTACAATGTTCTTAAACATCTAGAACATATGCTTTTACTAAGTTGTGTCTAAGGTTTTGGTAACAGAGCAATTCCTTCATAATGCCCATACAAATTAACCAGCGGAGACCTGTAGTACTCTTAGATTCATAAAGTAGGAAAGTAGATTTGGCTAAGGAACTTGGAGCTATTACATTTTGTTCAGTCTCCCATGGAAGTTCCAAACTATTTGGCAATGAAACATGACATAAGACTACGCTTAAGTATCCTCTATCTTGGTCTGTAGTGTCCAAGAAGCTGAAGGCCATTGCTCCAGCTTTGCAGTGTTTGATTCAATGCAATGATCTTCTGGCAGGTGAGACTGACGTTTACCATCTGTTGATTCCTGGTCTTTGCAGGCCACAGGTGGCATCTGCACAGCAGACATGAGATCTCTCGTGTAGGCATTTATTTCCCCTTCAGCAACAGAGTCTCGTTGGCTTGAATTATACGATCTTTCAGATAAGCCAATATAGTCATGGTCAACAACTACTGCACCTTGCAAAAAGTAATGGTTGTCTGTAAAAGAAAAGTAGACATTAAATCAGATCCTTCTAGTTTACCGAAAGCCATACTTAAAATGTTAGTGAGGTGCTAACTTACTTTTCAAAACAATTTCCATAAGAGGACAAGAATGTTTGAGTGACAGCAGTCTGATGATGTGAATTTCCTGATTTCACTGAGCATCAAATGTTTGGCTGTATCTCACTACATCCACAAAATAATGCTTGCAGTGCTCCACATTAAGAGTGTTTCTTTTCTAGGCCAATGACTAGCTTGACATCTGTCAGTCACCTACTGAACTAATACCTTAAGTGAATGGACATGCAAAATCTTCCATTTTTTGCACACACACACAGAAGTATGACTACTCCAAGCTCTTGCTGGTAAACCTTGAAGCAACACAAAAGGCTTTTTTAAGAAATAAAAACAGAAATGAAACAGTTTTATAGAATATCAAGACAACAATGGTGATTGCTAATGTGTTAGTACTATTGAGCTTTTCTTCTATCCAACATATGGTTAGTGTTTGACTTTTCCAAATGAGTTCAAATAAAATAAAACCACGAAAATCATAAGCCTAACTGTCAACATGGGGTTAATATTTCTGTTTTAGAAGATGAAGTTAGGGCCTATCCTCTTGCTCACATGAGGACCCTAGTGTGAAATTAAGTGTCCTGTTAAACCAGGAGAGCCTTTCAACAGCTAAGTATCTCTATACAGGGGGCTACAAATTCCTTTGTGAGATGTAGGTCCAAAGAGGGACCCTTTGTGGGAGCTATTGTGGAGGTGAAACATGGCCAGAAAAGTGGGGTTTCTGAACAGATGTGTCCTACGTCTGCCCATTTGCACTCCTGAATCATTTCAGCATCAGAACCAGAGGCATTCTCTTGAGTTTAATATTTAAGCCAAACTACACTCAAACAAGAAAAACAACATTCCTTCAGACACTTAAAGGTATGTGTGCATAAGGTGTCCTGGAACCTCTGCCTGGTTGTAAAGACACCCAAGTAGCAAGCACCAGGTACACACAGACTGCAAATCTGTGATGTCTGTACCAAGGGCTCTAACAATGCACTAACTCAGGATTTGTCTTTAGACCAAGAAGTGTTACAAAAGGTTATGAAAAAATGCCTTGCTTCCAACTGCCCATTCTTACCTGCAAAATACCTTTTTCCTCACATAAAAAAATGAGCACTTAATTTTCAGGCTTTGCCTTTCCTCTTTAAAAGCTACCAGATTCACACACCTAAAGTGCGATACACACAAGAAACACTTTGGATTTTCGGAGCAGGGTAAGCAAACACTTAACACTTACGAAGTTGGTAGGCAAGACCACAAATATCCTCACCTTAAAATGTACTTTTCCCACATTTATTTCAGAGAACACTGCAAATACTTTGTTCTCATCCAAAGTTATGCAAAGGGACAGCCACCAGACTTACAGCACAGCAATAGGAATAAAAATTCAGTTGCAGCTAAAAAAAGCCCATGCCTGCTAATAAACAGAAGTCTTTTCTTACAAAGATACACACGTTTCCTTACAGATGAAAGATGTCATTCACAATGTCATTCACTGCCCAGTTTCACTGCTCTTATCCAACTGAAATAATACCTTCTTGACTGCTGTTACGCTGTTTGATAAGGGCTGGCAATTACTGAGGCAAAGTCTGGTTTACGTCTCTATGCAATGTAAATATGCATGAATATCAGTCTATTTTTAAAATGTAAGTATTCATAATCCATTGAAATTTTTTCGCCTGTGTTAGACAAATAATCTTTAGAGTTTCTTTCCTTTCCCAGGAAGTGATTATGTTTACCTACAGCTACTGCAGCATTTAGTAGTGAACATATTAGGCTCTGATCCTACGAAGACAACTACATTTAATTTTATATTTATACTGGGACACAATTTACCAAGCCATTGTAATAGCTAGAGATTTATCTGCATGCTTGACATGCCTATGACTTCCTCCTTATGGATCAGCAATTTTATAAAGAACTAGAAGCCACAGAGTGACCATCCAACAGTAAAAGTAGTGTCCTGCAGACACGACATGACATCTGTCTCTTGGTTATGACATCTGTAACTGACAACTAGCATAAATATCATCTTCTCACATAAAATTCCAAAATCAGCTTCAGCTTTGCAAATCCCTCCACTTTAAGAGGTGGTGAAAGAAATTACCATCTCAGTGCAGTTTACACATTTTGGAGAACCAAAGCTTAACCACACATGCCAATAGGATGGGAAACATCCTAAACACTGAATATTAGTTTCTCTCAAAATGCCTGTGGTGACTCAAAGACAGCATCAACAGGAAAGAAACAACTGCCACTGTTTGATTAACACAGTAGCATTGCAAAGGAACCACTGACTGTGTACAAGCAAGAGTGGTGGTTGATTACCCAAGTCCTTCAGAATTTCTAGGAGTCCTATTGAACAGCATAACCATTTTATTTGCTCTGGTAAGAGAAAAAAGTATACTTCTTCAGCAGCACAATTTAAAATAAACTTTCTAAAATCACTTCTGTAATGTAGTCTGTCTTTTTTAAGGCATTAGAGGACACTTATTGTCAAAAAAGAGTCTAAATAGGTACCATCTGCACTAGTCAGACTCGGCAAAAAAAAAAAATTAGGTTTCCGCTGCACAAGCAAAAACTGTGAATCCTGTCTACACCAGAACAGGAACAGTCAGAAAATGCTCTTTGAATACAGTTCAGCCTAATTATACTTCTAGCATGTTTTCACCAGCCAGCATGAACAGGGCCAAACCACAGATTACAAACAACTTTAATGGAAGCTATTTTTAAACATACTTTAAACACGATTCATTAGCTCTGTTCCATGCTCCACATAGGTTTGAAGCCACTCACGGTCACTTCTCCTTACTGACAACTGCAATTATTACATTGTTACTTTAATTCATACTGGTAAGCCAATGATATTTGTTCAACTCTGATAATCTAACACCATGATGTGACAGACAACTTAAAAAACCCCCAAAGTTTTTTTTTATATACACACACACACACATATATATAATGTAAATACACACACACGTATATACCTTTTTCACTGGACCCTCTTATGTATGGTTTGAGGTGAGACATCTTGATGGGTCTTTTCAACCTGGATCCTGTGACATCTCTTAATATTGCACAGCCATTATCTGTGATATAATCTATAATACAAGGACCAACCCATTCCGACTGGAAACGACCATCCTTCCACCAGTTTTTTCTCTGCCTGAGAACTTCATGACCAACTTTAAGTCGAAGGGTATTTAATTGCTTTGGTTTCCTTTTGACAGTGATTTTGTTTCTAATCTTTTGCTCATCTGAAGTGTTTTTCTCCACCTGCAGAAAGATACACATGAACTACATTTTCTTTTTCCAAAAGTAATCATGTATTTTCGTAACATTGGTAAACAATGCAGAAGCATAAAGTTAAGCTGTTTTGGATGTGTGTATACATAATATGTAGGGCTGAAGAGTTCTGAAGAAATTGATTTTATCTTCATGAATCAATAGTCCATAGGCAATGGTTTTCAGCTCCTGTATATATGCAGCCCTCTAAGTCAGATATGACTCTTGGCAGTAAGTCTCTTAAAGTTACTCCCTCCAAGTGCATATGAGAATAGCTACACTGAAATCTCTGGATCACAGGCAAAAGGCAAAAAGAAAAGAAAACCAAACCACTCCACATTGCTTTAAAAGATTCGTTTTACTTCACCCTTCAAGCCTTTCCATCTTTATATTCGGTCTTCTTACCACTAAAATTTAAATATATAACGTTTACCTGGCAATCCACAGTCTTCTCTTCTTCCAGTGCTTGACTGACTTTTTTAGTTGCGTCAAATATTTTGGCAAACATACTGTATTCTCCTTCCACACATATATTCATTGGCACAACAACATGTGGGTTACGATTAAACATTTGGAAATACGGAGTGTTTTGATCTGGCTCCTATTTAAATGGGGAGCAAAAAGCAAGCAATTTTAGCATACAGCTTTGCAAATATTTTGAGGGACTTCAGTCAAAAGAGGAAGAACCTCCACGTACCAAATTTGTCAAATTGAAAGCATAGGCAATAGCAGACAAATGTTCATCCCAATCATTCGGATGGTCAGTGCAGTATTTGTTAAGGAAAGCCTTGACTGTCTTGCATGTTCTTTCATTCCTATCATCTGTCTGAGGATAAGACAATACAATCTGTTTCATTCCAAACAGTGCAAACAGTTCTTCATTTATCTTCAAAAGAAGAAGAACACAATTACTGAAGGCTTCCCTCTTCTGTATCACAGTTCAAGTAAACTAACTCAGTACTTTTCCATTCCTTTTGTTGATATGATCGTGACTGAGCAAAACTCTTGCATACATACTACCACCAAACAGTCCAGGGTTGAGAGTGAGACCGAAAGGAATTAGTATGGCTTTGGAGCCAGTAATTGATAGTTTCTAAACACATTTCTGCCACTAACTCAATTTGTCATTTCCTCTGTATCACAGTCTTTTGATTTCATCATCTCTGAGGATCAAAGCGTGAAAAGTTCTTCATAATTACTATAGGCTAATGTCAAAACCACCCTTAGCTATCTGCTATGCTGGACAATATGAATGAATGAAATACAGGATGTTGGAGTTTGAAAGCTTGGGCCAGTTAATCTGAGTGACAAAACTGGCACTATGACCACAAGGAAATAATTTTGCTTTGTTCTTTATCCAAAGAATAAAACCCCAAGAAACACTGTGTAATGTTATAAATGCAAATAATTGGTTTGTCATCTTCTGTATGTGCTAACTTTTTTTAATGAAATATGTACAGTCTTTTTCAAAAGTTGTCTAAAATTCAGATTTAATACAAGACAAAAATGTATTTTTTCTTAAAAAAGAAACCAGCAATGTAAAGACTTACCTGATAAACAAGCTCCTTCCCTTGATCAATAGGCATTTTTTGAGGTGGCCCATATAAGAAAAACACATTTATGATTGCCTTAGCAATTTCAGCTGCTGAAATGTCATGCAGTGGCAAGATAACAGCCCATCTTGTAAACAAATCTGTCATAATTATGATGTACTTGTGGCTTCTGCTGGTAACATGAAAAGGTCCCATTAAGTCTATAGCAACTGCTGTCCATGGGTCCTCTGCTTTGATAGGGTGTGGTTTGGGTGCTGTGGTGCTTGTATTCTTTGCAACTTGGCAGTGCTGGCAAGCATACACCTAGTGCAAAAATCAGGTAAGATGCTATCAATAAAAAGCAATGTTAAAGGTTTAAGAGAATCAGCAGGATCATAAATCTCCGCTATTCTTCCGTAAGTTAGGTCAGACTAGGCAATGCAAAAGAAATTAATTTTATCATCTTTCTTATTTTTTCTCCTTAGATTTTTCAGCCCCAGCATAAAAACAAAACAAAACCAAACAACAGTGAAGGCTGGGAGAAGGACACATGCAGGAATTCATAGCTGAACTCTCCTGATCCTGAAAACACCCTGCTCTTTCAAGCCCACTGTATAAATTTTAATACCAATTATCACCTGTAAATGGTAAAGGAAGTATGAAGCAGCTGGCATAAAGAGAAAGTCCAAATCATTCCACTTTTGGTGCTGTGGCTGAAAAACACTGGCAGTATACATAATCTTCAATGTACAATATGGATCAGCTTTATCTACAGGACAGAGCCCCTTTTGTCGAAGTCTGAACTGAAAGCAAAGACCCATTTTCAGTTCGTGTTACAGTTGTGCATGAACTCAAATTATTCAGGTGATGCAGCAAGCTGATAACAACAGTAATTGGGCTGTAAAGGATATTTACATACAGTTTCCTCAAGGATCACGTCTATGTATCTTTGGGTGAAGGAGGAGAAGGAACTTTCCCAAGCAGTGATTGTTTTTAGCTATTTCTTGAACACACCTAATTGTAAGGCAGAGCCATCATTTTCATATTTTTCTCCACCAGCAGCCACTCCAGCCACATACCCTTGGGATGGTACACTGCATCCTAACAAAGATACAGAAGAGTCCTTGCAAGAGAAATACCTCCCAAAGACCAGGTGTGCCCCGCATACTTAAAGGCAGTATGGCTCCCCACCACGGCATAACATACAGCAATATGCAAGCCACATGCTCAGTAGCAAAAGAAAAAAGGAAACACTAGGCTTTGGCAAGACAGCCATTTAAAGTTTGATTGTAAGCTTACATTTCTGCATCATAAAGCAGTGTTGTATCAAAGTCACATAATTACAAAATGTTTGTAACAAAAACCACAATAAAAAAATCCTGCAGCTATGAGACCATACCCACTGCTTGACGTCATTTGTTACAGAGGTCCAGTAGTAATTAGATTCCACTAAAGTCAGCGTCCTTGATATGCCATGATGAGTGCCAGCAGTATTTTCGTGGCATTTCTCAAGCACCTTTTTCTTCTCTTCATCTGAAACAATTACCAGGCGCATTTGTTTTCTGTCTTTTCCAACATAGAACAATTTATTTTCTGAAAGAAGAAAAGTACCAGCAAATTATATGCAAGTGCTTTGTCTTTTGTTTAGTTTAGTAAACTACTGGGCATGATTCAGTACAGAATTTATAAATCAGTTTCAGTTAAATTCTGTGTAAATATAGCTTTTTGTTTACTAATACTTTAATTATTTCCTCCAAAGAGCCAACTGTTCATCTATGTTTATTAATCTGGACATGAGGCATTACAGGGGCAAGTCAGAATGCAAACAACATTCCCACAGGAAGTCTGACTGAAATACAAGCTAATGCCAAGGGTAGGAAGGGGAGGTAGGATGTGTTATGAGACTTACTGTCTGCCTGCCAGCAAGCAGCTATTCACAGCCTTAACTCCTCCCTGCCTTCCCTCTACACAGACTTGGCAGGTTAAATGCGATTGAGAGAGCACAGCAGACTAAAAGGCTCATGTACCTCCTCACAGGGATGGAATAAAACTAGGAAGGGCCAGGAGGCTCTGAGGTAACAGATGGCAAAGCCATCCTTGCACTTCCACCCAGCCAAACACAGCATCCTCCATACCTCCATACCAAGTGAGCATTCCTTGTCTACAGCTGCAGATCTGGATTTCCCTTTCTGTAGTCCTCTGAATTAGATTGCAATAGCTTTGCATTTCCCCAGTATCTAGAACAAGGTTTGACTTTCAGATAGCTATATAAACCCCTCCTAGAAAGGACTAAAGCAGATTGAGTTTCCGTTTCTGTAAACATCCTGTTATATATTAAGAAGGGTTAAGTAGAATGTTTGTTTCATAGATAATGCATATTAAAATCACAGTATGCTGCAGAACAGGATCCCACTTTCACTTATTTTCTATCAGCAAGTCTTCACCTAAAAATCTATTTTCAGAGTAGTTTCAGAGAATATTTTTACCTTCGAAAACAAATTTTTTGGCTGCTCTCCTGATTCCACTTCTTTCACTTGATAATGTTGTGGGATGATACTCTCCTGTACGCTTGTAGTATGCGATCTGCTTCAGGTGGAGCCCACCATTTTTTCCACTACGGACCATTGCTAATCTGAACAAAATGAACAGTATTTGTTAGGACGCAGCAACTGTCAGAAAAGCACATCTCCAATTTTTAATGGTTTCTTTGTAGATCAGTGGTATCCTGATAATGTAGCATCTGAAAGAATGTGACACCATCCACTGCACTGCTCTTGATCTCCCTGTGCTATCAACTTAAGCAATAAGGAACAGTGCTTGACACGCTACTTCTGTTCTGTGCAAAATTGGTTTTGTCAACCTTAAAACTTGCAAGCAATGGGGGACTTCCACTATATTCACTGGACAGAGGGTACAGAAATGAGACCAGAAAGAAAGAAATTGCTCTTTTCATTCTTAAACCTTTAGATAGCTCTCAAATGCAGGTATGCTGGAAATTATATGTGTCCAAAGAGCCACCCTAGTTGAAAAAAAAACAAATTGACAAATACGAAAAAAAACAACTGCCAGGACAGAAACTGACAGAAATTTATTTCATTCATTATTTCATCTGTCAATTAGATTCTGAAGTCCCAAACCAGACCCCGCATGTAAGGTAACAATTCATTCCCTGACACAGGCTGACTTCCCTGATCACATTAGTAAACTAAAATGTCGTTAGTAAAATGCGTCATTGGTACGTAGGAAAAGCTTGGGTCTAGGAAGAATAGCATCAAAATAACTACCAATTAATGACAAGGAGGAATATTCACAGGCAGAAACATTCATGCAGGTTCTATATGATTTCAGTGATTTTTATTTTTATCCCCCCAAATCTGCTCTGGCAGCAATGACGATGTAGATGGAATGGCAGTTTGATCCTGCTCTAATTGATGTCTACAGGAGCAAGATCAGGCTTGGGGTCTGCCATGTCATAATTTCTACATGAAATGCTGATTATCCATAGCATTAAGCAAATTTCTTCCTTATCCTGCCAGTGTCCCAAGACTAGACAATGTGACAAAACATAGCCTGCTAAAAAGAGTAATCAGTTTGTCTGCCATATATGCTAAGTGGCAGATAATTATGGGGAAGTGACAGTATCCAGTCACTCAGGAATTCGTGTTTTCTCATTATATGTTAATGCTATTTGAAAGCCAAATGTGTAGGTCAGGATGTCTATTTTTCAATTTATCCATCCTCATCTACCTTTACTAAGGAAGGAAGTAAAGCCCTAAAGAGTTATTATGCCTGCTTTTATTTACTCTGTTTCTCCCAGAAAATAAAATGCTGTATGTTATTTATTGATTATCATATTCTACATATACAGTTGGGCTAAACACTGCTGTGTTCTAGGAACTTCACATTCAACAGTGACATGACCTTTGCCCCACTAATACTTCATTTTGCACAACCCAGACCTGGCTTTCTAAAGCAGCCAAGTCTCTTGTCATACAACATTAATGTTTTAAAGTTAAATTCTAAGAGAACTAGCACACAAACTTTTCACCACTACAACCTTGTCTATGAGGAATGAGTGTTTCAGAATAGTGAAGGAGTGAAGCCAGAACAGAGTTACCTTGGCTGACACAGTAGTTTCTTGTAAATTTATACATAAATAAATATTGCCAAAGCAACCCGCAGAGTTGGTAAACTGTATAACGAACAACAGAAAGGAAGGTAAGGCTACCATGATAAAATTTGTTTTTCTGTTCTTTTAAAGAAGTTGATTAACTAGCATTTCTGACAGTAAAGGAGTACTGGTGAAGAGCAATGAAAATATTCTATCTGCCAGCGGCATGCATTCAAGCTTCATTCAGGGGTCTCCTGAAGGCCAGTTACCCAACCATGGCTGGAAGCGAAAACTTGCCGGGTGTGATTTATCACTCAACCACTGTGATGATGGACTATTTTGGCTTGACGCAGACTTTCACACATGGTAAGAAAAGATGTGTTGTTGTTGCAGAACAATCCTCAGTTTTCCAGTACCTTTTGCTCTTGAAACTCTTTCCTGAAACAGTAAATATTCTTCATGTAGTACATGGTTATTAGTTCTAACAAAGTGAAGTTGCACAGCAATAAGATACCTGAGCAGGACCACAGCTTACACTCTAGCTAAATAGAAATTCTATCCCCATTCCTGCAATGGCAGTTTCTACTATAAAAGTTTAGAACAGTGTACATAAGCTAATAAAGAAAGAATTCATTACGTAGTATCCATATACTTTTAACGTATTTAGTAGCATCCTGATCCAGCAAACTGTTAAGTGCTTAAATAGTCTGCTGGCTTGCTACCTAAGAAAACAACATTAAATGAGCTTCCTTTCTGGGTAGTTAGTTTCCTATGTCCCTACTAGTTCCACCCCGCCCACCTAATTTACTCTAGCATAACCTTAAAAAAAAAAACAAAAAAGCAAACTGAAAATAAAAAATTACATAATCTCCTCATTTTGTAATTTAGAATAAGCCATATTACTTCAGATAATTCATATGCTATCTCAACTAATACTCATAATGCACCTGGTAATCTGTAAAAATCAAAGACTTTTAAAATCAGTAATCAATTATTAAAGCTGGAAAAGAATACACTACTTTACAGTCAAGGAAAAGTATTCCAGCAAAGAGAATGAAACTTCTACATAGCCAGGAATCCTTCTGCTTTAGTATCTTAGTCAAAACAGTCATACCTGCTAACATTTAACTATTTTACTTTTTAATGTCCATTTTTTTCCCCACACACAATCACAATCCTAACTGCAACACTGTTTTTTTAGCCCAGCTTTGCCGTACTTCCCCTACCTCTATCTGCAATTCGTACCAGAAACAGGAATTACCCATGGAACCTTGAATATATCTTTTCTAACCAAAGTGCTTCCAGGGAACTTGTAAATAAGATAGACACACTCACCTACATCCCTCCTTGGCTTCTGCAAGCCTGAGTCGGTTTTGACAGAGACCCCCGCCATTTCAGATCAGCCCCATTTCTTAGGTATTTCCACCTTCAAGCTTGAGACCACCTAACAGGCCATGGGCACCACTATACCACACGCAGGCCTCAGTCAAGATGGAAGCCACACTGCAAATAACAACAGTGCTCCCTGAGAGGCTCATGCAAGCAAATTAAACCACTGCCCTAACCACTGTCTCACAACTACCCCCTTATTGTTTACTGCAACCACCACAAATGGACAACGGAGGCAAACAGGCATGGCTGCAGCAGGATAGGCAGAGAGCCAGAGGCCAGTGGAGTTAAGAGGGTAGGTACGCTAAACCGAGAGCTTTATCGCCCTTGGTAGCGTCAGCCGTACCTCCCAGAAGCGTTTCT